>NC_089724.1:33179221-33336471 GCF_035083965.1 Branchiostoma lanceolatum
TTTGTAGAAACATAATGTGCACGGCATGTTGAAACAGTCAACAAAATGCAAAAAAATCATGTTTTATTCACTGCATACATGTAGAGTGCTTTTTTCACAACGATGTGTATTAGGTTAGACTTATATTACTACATGCTAAAGAATTGAAAACACGTCAACGTGCCTACCGTTTTTCAAGGTAGGCTGACCATATGGTAGGCATAACCGGGATACATCTGCGGATACATGTTGAGTGGAAATATGTACACAACTTTGATATCATATCAGAGGTATTGTAAACAAAACGCCTATGAACTGTGATTGAAATCCTCATCGTGAAAAGCATATCAAAACTTACAATCATTTGTGTTTAACACCATTTTATTATTCCAGGGCACGGATGGACATGGTTATGATTCCATTGCGGTTGGAACTCATTGGTATTTTGAAAACTGAATTTCTTGGACACACTATAACGCTATTCGAAATCCTGATTTGGCATTATCAGACTCCACCTGTCGCAGCGAACATGTTCAACACTGGCCTACCACAGCGAGACCTTTCTCCACCTACTTTTAAGAATTTCACATTCGACGTAAGAAATCTCTTTTGAGCATCATATCTGTCATTCGTTAGAAAAGTCAATAAAGCATTTATTTTGTTCTGGGTGCCTGGTATTACCTTGAATCAGACATTGATAAGCTATAAAAAGATCATGACATTCTTTATCCTTATTCTGGTAATACGTTTTCCTAAAGAATGTACGATTTTAAAACATTACGTTTACTAACTAAAGAATACGTTGAATACTAGAACAGCATGATTAAACTTTTGTCAATAGTTTCTGTTGTTGTTTTCCATAAGTTGTCAAAAATGCTGAACTTTTCGAAGAGGGCCGCCATCACCACACATTGTGAAGTCCAGCAGGTCGCTGGTCGGGACGTGGTAGAACCCGCCTTTCAGCTGGAAGTAGCAGCCGAGGATGACGAAAGCCAAGTGGAGCTGACTTACAATGTTGGGACGTACAGAGGTGGAAGTGACGTGGTGAACAATGAAGACCTGGGAGGACCATCAAACGTCGTTTTTAAGGTAGTAGTTTTATTGAGTTTATCAAAGTTAACTTCAACTGTAAGTAAAGGCAAGGCACCTTATGATATCTGTTAACAAAGTGCGCAGCCATCTATGTCGCGCTTGCTCATGCATGAAAACAATTGTTTTGGAAAAAAGCTGGTATTTTGCCCATGTTTGTGTATGTTAAATGTTTTGAAGTAAAATCTACCGACGAAGGTTATTCAATAGCTGTCGAGTCTATAAGATGTGATTTTGGACAAGAGTTGTTTTTACAGAGAAAGGCATATTTTATTAGAAAGCAATTTCAAAGTTGCTTACCTGCAACAATACTTACTTGTTACTAGCGTATATTTCAGTCAAATTCAGTTTATTTGAAAAAAAAAGAGTGAAACATGTTCCTTTGAATGGGTCTCCCATTGTCAGCCCAGTCTACTATCTAATTTGCATTTTCGTCACAATTTGACAACACATTAGTGGCCTCTAGCGATTTAGTTTTCAACATGCAGCTCTAATCGTTTACAGCTGCATTTTGATATGTCTAACGGCCTGTGTATAAACACAGGCCATTAGACATATTGAAATAATCTATGCAATCTAATTCTTTAATTGAAATACAGCAATAATGAACATCTTGAAACATTTCTGCATACAATGAAATGTGGGCAATTATTCTCGACACAATCAGTTTCTTCTTTTACAATTTGTGACATAGATGTAATATGATCACTTTACACTTCAAAAGAAAGTTAGGACAATTTTAACAAGATTATGATTGTGGCATAGTCTCAGCAGGTTTTGAGTAACCGTTCATTCCTCCGTCACCCCATGGAACGTCCTGGGCACTGGCATTTTGTTGCGCAAGGGGCAATATGCAAAAATTGTCTGTATACTAATTAAGCATAGAATAATCGAATTCAAATTGTTTACCAACTGCTTCTTAAAGTCTGCTCTGATCCATGCTCGTCTATGATATAAGTAAGTTTGCTTCGGGATTTGAAAATAAAAGATTAATTTGACCATGTCCAGAAAATGAAAGGAGGTGTGCCGCTCTATTTCACTGTGACGGGGACCAACTCTGGTGGAGGGGACGCTAAGGTCACGTGTGAATTGCCCACTTTTGACGTCACCTTACCTGGAGGGCGTGTCACTCCTGACTTTATCACTACAAGCCATCCCAGCATCCTCCGCGCATCAGCCGTGGCTCACGATGATTCTGCGATTCTTCAAAAACGGGTAAAAACGTTTGATTTGACGTATAGACATAAAGATGGCATATATTGCACTGTGCGACTGCTCTAAAGTTAGAAACACAGGTCTATACTGGAGAAATTTTTTTATATGTAAAATGAATATTTGACATATTAGTGTTGAATCCATGTTTTTCGATGATACTTGGAAGATGTTTAACGTAATGTAAGCGTCTAAGTGTATTATTTAAGTGTTTCGATCACTCGGCCCTAGTTCTCTACTATTCCCGTTTCATATTCCTTTTATCAGCTACCAATGATTAACGGATAATTACATTACATTTTTTTAATTCTTAATAGATGGAGGAAACAATATGAGAGTAATAACCTGAAAAATGACTTTAAGTAAGAAGGTTTGCTTTTTGTGACAAATTTAACGAAATCGTCAATGATTCGAATTCCTTCCTACCTTTATCCCATAACATAGGTTGAAAACCTTAGAGTTTTTCTTTTTCTTTGTTTATTTTATTCAGGAAGCTGTTGGGTATGGTAGAAAGGTCTACGGAGACCAGATTGTGCCGTGGAATGACGTTAGTTCGACGACAAACACTGTTGTGACAGCTGCAGGACGCGCCTTGAAGAGTTTTACAGGTACCAAAGACAAGGTTCTTCGAGGTATTTTTTTGTACTTGTTACTGCTGTGGGGTGATCAAAGTATTATGTTTAAATACTATTGTCTAATTGTTCAAGGTGGAAGGACAGGAAGAGTGATATCCACGCCTATTGCGAATTTAAAAGTAGACACCCCTCAACACTGCGCCATAGAGTGTATGAGGCATCCACCAGCTAAGTGTCTCAGCTTCAACTATGACTACGGATACGAGACTTGCGAACTACTGGAGGAGATAGAGGGAAACGGTGTAGAGATGCATGAGGTACGCAGGGTGTTCAATATGCTACATGGAACAGTATAGGCAAGGATTAGAGAGAATATTATGAGAATGCTGATTTGTTGAGATTTAATCTATACTCTATACCAAAAACTGGTTGCGTGTAAATATTCAAAGTATCTGGTCAATTTACGCCCGTTGTCATTTTACTGTAACAGTTGTTAGTTTTTAGTGTGGAATGTAAAATGGTTGTAAAAATATATCCCTGTTGGGGCTCTGTAATATTGGAGAGATGGTGATTTGTAAAGATTCACGTAAAACACATCCCAATACAAATAGCTTAATGAGCTTATTGTTTGAATTAAAAACCAGATCATGTCCTGAAGTTTTACTGTGTTTGCAGGTTGGGCACTTCTACAATTTTGAGAGGCTTGGTGTTGGTCATGCTGTGGAATTCAGACATGGAGACGTGCAGCTGAGGCATAATGTCTTATACTACTTCAACCTTTACCTGAACAATACGCTTGGTATGGACAATCAATGTTTATTTTTGTACTAAACATCATGGATAGCTCATCGTCATTGCATGTAACGTATCAGTCGTCTATGGTGCACTATTGTTCAGACGAAAAATATTTTGCCTATATGTCCTTCCAAAGATTGCTGTTTATTGCAAGGTCAAGTCTCCGTTTGAACGGAAGCGGGTGCCCGGGAAGTGTTTTTGCATTCGATATATATTGTTGTTTTCTGCCTTCTTTTCTCATGTGAATCATCGATCGGTAATCAGTCCAAGGTAAGGTTGCGTTGGCTGACTCTGAGATGTGATGTGTTGTGTGATACTTATCAATGAATAATGAAATACCTCGCATGACTTGACAAATATAAAAGAAAGTAAAGAATTGAATTCTCATATTAATTGATACGACCTGAAGACATCTGGAAGTAGCACATATATAAGATTATGGGTTTCTTTTGTTTCAAATAGGTTACGTTAACATCCTGACGTCCCCCGGTGTCCTTACTGACTTCACCCCTCCGAGCCCGGGCCCGCTGGAGAACGTCATCATGGACGTGCTGATGACAGAGGATTGCGGGGACTTCGTCCTGGATCACTGGGAACAGTTCAGGTGTGGAGAACAGACGCCCCTGCCGAACCACAGGTATGTAACAAACTCTCGTTCCCTTTTTCTGTTTTCTGATAAGTTGGTAATGAAGCTATCACGATAGGGCACATTTCCCGTCAGTTTATAGCGGAGCATGTGATTGGTGTATTTAGTTTGAAAGACGAAAGCATATACTCAATAACTTTGTTCCTAACGTACAATAGGTGTGCGACTTTTGGATTGGTTTTGTTTCCTCTATGTATTGCAAGACTAGGTTATGTACAGCTTAGTCTTTTTTTTAGGTGGATAGAAGATGGAGAAGGGTCTCGCACTGTGTTTAATGGGCACGAGCCACTTGTTGACTTGCGGTATACCCGGGCCAACAGATATGTGTCCGGTAAGTAAAGCATAAAAAATACCATTATCATATAGCCAGATGTCATTGACCAGCCAGAAGGCTCCATTTACTGGTCGTTATTTTCCCATATTGACAACCTTTTACGGGTCGTTAATGTCCATATACAGACCAGTTGTTCCAAGGTTCCGATTGTCCAACTTTTACATGGCAGGATGCTGTATTTTTTTTAAATTTAATTCTAAGGACCTTTCTAACATAGACATAGACTTATAAAATGCTAATTTAATTTAGTAATGATAAAAAGTAATTACAGTCGAAATCAACGGTAAATTCTGTAAATAACAACATTGATATTTTTGTTAACATGCCCCTTTTTTCATACATGGTACAGCCCTGAATGAAAACAAAGCATCTCTTATGGTCTAGAGATGATACATTCGAACCATCTTCAAATGGTTCTTAAACCAATATGTTTAATTTTTACCCGTAGCAAATTGGGATGGTTTCCATGACAATGAAACCGGTCTCCATGGTTACTCGTGGACCTCGGGGAGAGCTCCGTGCGGAGAAGATGTTCATCCTCACATAGACCCGCATGCGCACCTGTTCGACGTGTCTGAATGGACGCACGATGGTATTGCAAGTCACCCATATCTAGAAGGTAAAATATCCCATAACTTTGACAATCCGATATTTCTTGATCAAATCTTTTCGATTAATTTCTAAAATAATACTTTCTGATATAAAGATAAAGGTTACATTAGGTGTACTCATTTCTATACATTGTTTGCGTTACTTATTTAGAATTGGTTAACTATTATAAATTACTAGATAGTGTGTACTCTCGGCTAATCGCCGCATCTGTTTCATATCCCCTGGAGCCGTCGGCCCGGGTTCAATCCCAGGTCTAGAAACGCCTGGAAAAGAGCCGCATCATCCATTTCTAAGGAGACGTAAAACAGCCCATTGTATAATGGAGCTTATGGTGTCAAACCTGTATACGTAAAAGAACGCAACACACCTTTCGACAAACCTCTCGGGAAGAGTTGGGCAGGGAGTCCCGGTGTGCTTGTTAAAAAACTCAAAACGAGAGGCGTGGTGAAGCCACACAAATGGCTCCGAGATTATAGGGATGTGTAGTTAGGAATGTGTGTCACATGTAATTTTTTTTTCGTATAGTAACATGTAGATATAGATAGAAGCAAATTGAAACCATCATCATGATAGTTCCAATCTTACCTCCCACATAGACGGCGAGTATCATATCACAGTTCGAGCAATCAACAACGTTGAGTTCGGCGGTGCCATGGCAACGACAGTGTGCCACACGACGCCCTACATCATCGACAACACCCCGCCGTTTGTACATCACGTCCACAGCGTGCAGTATGACGAAAACGACTTTACCATTTCAGCCGAGTATAACGTCAGGTACAGAGTAGATTGATATTCAAAAAACGTTTTAGATACCAAAACCATTTTGGCTAATCGTAAATAGCAAATCATACAAAATAACGTTATACACTGCTTTTTAAAGATTCTATAATGGATCCAGCATGTAATGTACCTCCTTGTTTTCAAATACTTAGTGATACCCTTTCCGGCATCCGGGAGATTGACTTTGGACTCGGACGGAGCAAACGTGACGTACACCTGATGGACTGGTATCGCCATGGCAACACGACACACACGTCTGTCAACTTTCACATCCCTGATGGGGTACTGGCATGGGTCAAAGTTCGAGCAATTAACAACGGTATGGGTTGATCAATACCATGTATTCATGTTTACGCTAGATTGAATATGTGACAGCCTATAGTTTGAAGAGAAATTTAGGAATGTCATAATGCGTTAGTGAGCAGCCTTGTTTGCAGTGGCCAATATCACGGCTGTATGTTTAAACTATGCTTGAAGATTCAGCCAAGAGCCATGATTTTATTGTAAACAGATATGTGCGTCAATATGTATTTTTTAAGGGTTTAGTTACTAAAGGTGTCGACATCTTCATTGACAGTTGACCTACGTGAGGTTGGCCATGCAGACCAACCAGTTCTCGTTGATACCTCACCTCCCGTTGCCGGTATCCTGTATGACGGCAGCGTTCACGGTCATGACCTGACCTTTACCTCCAACCCCAACATGATATGTGCGAACTGGAAGGACTTCCATGATGAGGAGAGCGGTCTGAGTAAGTTATATTCAACGTCGTCATTACAAGATTAAGTTGGAATTGTTCAACCTTTGATTGACTGTCTGATATCTTTATCTAACGTAACGAGGTAAAACATCATGTTGTATGACATACAGGTTACAAAGTCTCTCATAAAATAAGATTGCCTTCAGATAGTAGGGCCCCTCGCCACCTCATCTCACCAGTACCATAGCTATTCAGGAGTTGTAGGTGCAGTATAACATTTAACATAAGCCTTCCACTCCTGACGATCCTCTGTCTTCCTTACGAGCTGGTATGTTGACTGTCCTGACCTTCTTTCAGGTCACTGGTCCATCTACGACTGGTCCATGTACGACTGGTCCATGTACGACTGGTCCATGTACGACTGGTCCATGTACGACTGGTCCATGTACGACTGGTCCATGTACGACTGGTCCATGTACGACTGGTCCATGTACGACTGGTCCATGTACGACTGGTCCATGTACGACTGGTCCATGTACGACTGGTCCATGTACGACTGGTCCATGTACGACTGGTCCATGTACGACTGGTCCATGTACGACTGGTCCATGTACGACTGGTCCATGTACGACTGGTCCATGTACGACTGGTCCATGTACGACTGGTCCATGTACGACTGGTCCATGTACGACTGGTCCATGTACGACTGGTCGTACACCTTCCTCCTTTCCTTGCATTATGGTATTAGTTAGCTATAGGGTGCTCCTTGCTCTGGATGCGTGTCCAAACCACTGACTGTAGTTTTGTTTTTCTTTTAGCAGGGCACACCTAATCTTTTTTGTTATATATCTTACGACAAGGGCATGTATGGGACTTGTACTATTATGAACACATGTGACATTTATCATTGAATGATTAGGCCAGTACTTATGGGGAGTTGGCTCAGAACCCGGGACAGACAACGTAGTTCAACTGACTGAGTACCCCCACACGGCATCACAGGCATGCGCAGACGTACTACTTGTTCACAATACAACATACTACTCTGTACTTGTGGCAGTCAACAATGGGCACAACAACTTGAAGGTCTCAAAGTCATCAAATGGAGGTACATGCTTTAAAGGACACATTATCATGTAAATCTTAGATTTGACCATGATCACATCATGCGCATCTTATCATAGTTGTACAATATGTTTCGTTATGGAAACTGGATAACACAGTTCTTTGTACACCACTAACAGTCTTTACAACTGGTCGTCGTTTCGCTGACCGTCTGTCACCTATTTCAGGGTAATACTTACTAGTTAAATATATTTCTGGTACTGATACTTTGAACAAAGAAGTATGATTAACCAACCTGATGAAACTATTCAGGGATATGAATAATGTCTTTTTGGAAAAATCATCATGTAACCGTTTTTGTTTAAGTCCTGTTTGACGCAACACCGCCCGTGGAAGGCACTTTACGGGACGGCTTGGAGCCAGACTCAGACTTGCAGTTCTCGTCCGAACCTTCCACCGTGTCCGCCAACTGGGACGGCTACAGCGACCCGGAGTCAGAGATCGGGGACTACGCCGTGACGGTGCAAAGAACATCTTCCTCTGGAGGTACCAATATACGCCAGACAGGCCATTTACTTATCTAACTATTCTAACTGATTGTTGTTGAGTGATATAAAACTGCCCCAGCTTGATCATGAAATACCATATGACAACTCTTATGCTATTGTTGAGGTGGCTTATGTATACTGGTAAATCACATCCGAAAACTATGCGCATTGCTCTCTCGGACCATCACATCAAAGTTCGTATTTCTTAATTGATATTATCTTACTTTCAAATACAATGTCCTTGTCTAGTATCGATACCGGCCACATTGCCAAAAACGCCTTTTATTCTTTTCTTCAACAAAGCAAATTTATCTCTCAGAAAGCATTCTGTATACAAGGATATTTTGTATTAAGAAATTTAAGAAAAACATTTTTTCTAGTGCTAAGAACTTTATTCTTACAAGATATAATTAAGAAAAAGTATAAATGACAAGAATAAATATCTTATGGGTAGATTCTATAACATGCTGCTTTTGACCAAACATTAGAGGCAAATATTGTGTGAAGACTAAAAAGCTTTACACGAATTGCTATCAATGATTTAACTAGAAATACCTACTTCACATAAAAATTAGAATAAAACTATTCGACGTGTAAGAATTAACATACACGTATTTTTACTTGAATTTGCTTCATATAATGAAATCTGTCTATAAGAAAACGAGAAACGAAAAAAATAGAATTATTTGTGGTAGTGCGGAAAATATTATGAAGAAATGTCGCTTCTATTACAGAAAGCAGGACAAATTCTTCTGAAATCATTCATGAGAAAACGACAGTAGGGCCTGGCGCCACCCAAATCAACTGGCACAAGTTCCACCTACATCATGGAGACCACGTGGTTGTTCAACTAGAGACGACCAATCAGGCGATGGATTCTACCGTGACGTCATCTGATGGGTTCGTTCTAGACCTGACCAGACCTGTGATGGTTCACCTGGGGGATGGGTCGGAGCCGGGAGAGGACAGGGCGTTTTCGGTATGATATTCAGATCAGTAAGGCATAAGAAAATTAATGACTTGTTCCCTATTACAGTCGAAAAAGATAGGGTCGGTAGGTTAGGATTCCCTCTCTTTTCCTATTCCTTCTTTTATGGTTTTCGACCAAAGTGATCCAACAAATACAGTTTAGAAAAGTAGAACTGAATTGCACCAGTGAACCGATATTTCCAACATGTCACACTATGTTAACAGTTAAGGCTGTAATACAGTATCCAATTGACAGTAATAATCAGTGTTAAAGTTCGGATCCCAATCACCATTTACGTATTTATGAATATTAGTATTATCAAATATTATAATAATGGTATTGATAAATATGTATAAACACTGATTATTACTGTCAATTGATTTTCCTTATCGATTTTGCGGTTATTTATGTATTCATTTTCCTGCCATCCATGTCTTTTGTATTGTTCTTTTCTTTTGTAAAAACAGTAAAGAATGATTTTGAAAAAAAAAACATAGGGTGACATACACAATCTGGATTTTTATCACTCAGATGTCCGAAAATTGAATTGGTAACCTCCCGAAAGACTATGGGCGACATGTTTTTGCTAGGGTCGGTCAGGTAACCGAAAATACTTTTTTTTTTCTCACTCGGCCGAATTATTGTTTCTAATCAGCAAATGGTCCCGGAAAATATTACTGTAAACCGTTCTAAATCTACGTATTGATGTTAAACAAACCGCTATTATGACTAATTAATCAGTCATTTAATATAAGGACAGGTGTGTGTAGATTAAGCCAAACGAACAACACCATACATTACATGATTACGTGCGATGTGACACATACTTTAGACTATTCTATTATTCTAGGCCGATGCTTCAAGCATATCTGCCAACTGGAAATTTGCGGACACCGAGTCTGGGATTGAAAAGTATATGGTTATCGTGCTGAGGAAAACAGTTGGGGCAAAGAGGCAAATCTATCCAGAAAGGTCTGTGTTGTTTCGTTCTTTTGATCTTGGTTTACATCTATGAATAGAGGGCTAATAAGCCAAGTTACAAATAGTAATAAAAGGGTTATAAATTGAACTACTAAACTGATTAAAACTTATTTTTAAGGATATCTATTGTCGACTTAAGGTTAATCACGAAATGACGTGTTTTACAAGCAGGGAACAAAATACTGAAATTGATGGAAGTCAAAACACATGGACATCACCTGCACATCTTAATCTTATCGATGGTGCGCAATACATTGTGCGCGTCGCAGCCATCAACCGTGCAGGGGCAGCGACAGTGCACGAAACCAACGGTGTGATCGTCGACACGAGTCCACCAGATGTAAGTACGCCTACCCTTTGTAAGTGATGCTATTCTGCCTTATCACTATGTCAGCCCTTATGGATTATGAGGAGGGCTTCAGGAGTTATAAGCAAAATGCAAGCGGTCGAGCAAAAGAGTAAGGGTGATCCGCTGTGATTGGCTGAAACACGAGTGCCACGAGGTCACGTTACAATACTTGCTAGCTACATGTAAAGTGCCATGGTTCACCTCAAGTGTGGATGATAAAAAAAAGACGAATGAAAAATCAAAATGATTTAGGCATGGTCTAGGGTAAGGTGGCCTGCTGACTAACATTGTGACAAATACATGGGGTAAAGATTAATCACTGTTCCCCACTATTAGATAAGCCTATATATATACATTATTACTCGGAAATTCATTAAAGCATGACAACGTATCGCAACATTTAGCTAACAACAATTATACAGTTAGAGGAAACTGAATTACTCTACAAAAGGCGTTCGCTTATGCAATGAGATTATTCAGTGCGATAAGTAGATACTTACGTAATGTGGTATAGCAATAAAGAAATTATCACTTACCATAATATAGTATTTTTTCTTGAAGACATGGATCAAAATAGTCTGGACATCTCATTTGAAAATCATATTCCTCCTTAGCCAGTTTGGGACAAAATTATTACCTCCTTAATAAGAAAAATGTAATATTCCTGTTTTACACTCAGTTCATGGCATGGTATCCAAGCTGTATATGCATAACTTGTGTTTTTTCTACGTATCAAATCAAATCAAATCAAATTGAGAGTGCGCCGTTGACAAATACAGTTGCCTTGTCTTTAGACGTATATATTTGTACATGGATGACACACGTACACAGCTATAACTAGGGGTGGGTACCGGTACCGTGTACCGGTACAAAACCGGTATTTCTTAATGGACCGGTCCAAAAAAACCGGTCCGTATAAAATCAGTGGACCTGCCTATGGACCGATTAGAAAATTCATAGTACCAGGCGGTCACATAACCGGTCTAAGAAAATACAAAACAGCAGATTTAACTTCGTTTTCGAAGACGTTAGCTGTGAATCATACCTAGAAACGCTTAAAGGATTAGTAAACAGACGGCGAGAAGAGTATAATTATAATTTTGAGACAAAGTGCAAACCTAAGAAATTATATCGTTCCAGACATGACGTTTGGAGACTTTTGCGTGTGTCTCGCTCTCCAAAATATGATGTACTGCGACACTACTATAATCAGGTACAGGTACAGGTCCGGACCTGGACCTGACCCTCTGGACCTGGACCTGGACCTGGACCGGACCTGAATTGTTTGTACCGGTACCCACCCCTAGCTATAACGTATCACGTTTTTATCATGTGACTAACCAGATGGTTAATGTGAGAGTCGGAGTGACAGCCGGAGAGCCTGAGGAGCTGGAGGACGGCTACGTTCTCCACACAGACCTGCAGGGCATACAGGCGTCCTGGATGGGTACTGACTTCGAGAGCGGGGTGGTGTCGTATTGGGTGGCTGTAGGAACAACTCCAGGTCAGGCGGTCTATAAAACGATGCATGACTTTGTTTCTCGAGCAATGTGTGCTCAAATATCATATTTTGTTTCCATTCATTGTAATATGCATACTATATGCTTTCAAAGAACATCTACACCTTGGGACATTGCATCAAACCCTTATTGTGTGCTAACATTTGTTTATTTTTGTACAGGTGGTAGTGATGTTAGTGCTTACCAAAGTCTTGGCCCTAGAACGGATGGTTACGTCGGAAATCTCAATCTTCAACTGACTAACAACATAGCGAACTCTCCTGTCTACTATATAACGGTGAAAGCTGAAAATGCTGCTGGAAGCTTGTCAATGAACATCACCTCAAGGTAAACGTACAAAAACTAGTTAAGTATTTGTGCTACATATACTTCAGGTTTGCTATGTTAGTTTAGTGATTACGGGGTATTTTTATGAATATGCATTGGTATTGAATTTTTATTTCTATTTGAGTTGAATGTGTGATAGTTGTGTGCCGATCTGTTAAAAATAGAGAGAACGCTAGCAACCCCCAAAGAAATGGTATGGCTACCTGCGACGTCACAAAATCAAGATGGAGGCCGCCATACATGCCAACGGATCCAACAAAGGTTTTGCTACGCAAACCTGTAAAAACACATTCTAGGCCATAAATCTCAGAGTAAACCACGAACTTCAACATTCGTAGGAATCGTTTAAAATATATGTTTTCGGTGTGCTCTATCCGCAAACGAATAATATTGAACCCAAAATGTGCACTTAGCGGAATAGCGTGCCTTATAAAATTTCTAACAGGGCAGTCAATTGATCATCACGCATCGTCGTCAGTCAATTATGATTTATAGATGATACAACAGCTTCCGCTTATAGGAATTCTAATAACTAGAATGAAATCTCAGCATTGACCCGTTGAGATTGACGCTGTATACTTTCTGACGTTCAGTCCTATAAAGGTGGTTCGTGCTGACCAGGCCGGGACAGTGACTGACGGCTGGGAGACGTGGACTACAGTAGAACAGGCCATGACTGTGGATGTCGACTATCAGAGAGATGTGTCAACTGTCACAGTCCAGGTACAAACGTCGATAAGCTATGAAATAATGGGTGATACCGTATTTATGGATATTGATACAAATCTACAATAAATAACACTGCTAATCTGCAATAAGCGAAGTCATTGTAGACGCTTATTCTACTAAGGCTGGTATTTTTTGTCCAGATGAAACTTTTTTCTAGGAGCAAAGACAAACGTCTTACAATTATCTAATACTGATCCCCATAGTTCAGCGGCTTTGAGAGTGAGCAGCACGGCATCTCCCATTACGAGTGGTCGGTGGGGACGGAGCCGAGACTGGACGATGTACAGCCGTACACGGCAGCGGGGATCGTTCTGTCGGACCATACTGATAACCCTGGAGGAGGTGTGTTTTATATACTACTGACAGACGGATATTTCTATGGCTCCTTACATATTAAGTAGATATTGATCTGAATTCCTTTAAAACTTTTCAAATATACCTTTTTGTCTGCGGAGTTGATACGATGAATCATTCCATTGCAAAGGTCAAAGTGAATTTTGTAGTGTAAATCGTGTATACGTACCCGGGAATTCTACATTTATGTACAATTCATACATCGTTATGGAAAAAAAGCTTTCTCTTGATTGCTTCCGTGATGGGTACAAACTTATTAAGACTTTCAAAGGTGAACAAACATCCATAATCACAGTCCAGTACAGTAACCCATAACATTTGGTTGTCTTTTGTTTTGTGGTGAATTTGAAGTAAATGAGAAATAAAAAAAATTGCATATATAGCAGTTGTCTGTCATTATCTGTTGTTATGTAGGTCTCAGTAGCCATGGACAGGCCCAGTCCCTCCTACCCCTAAGCCCCGGTGTGCAGTACTACGCCACAGTCCGAGCCATCACGGGTGCCGGGAATGTGCTGGACTTCTCCACAAACGGGTTCACAGTGGACATCACTCCGCCGGTCATACAGATAGACAGCGTCGGTGTACAGATAGAAAACAACCCCATCAAACTAGCCTGGGGGCGTTCTCAATATCAGAAGTCATCTGATTCTATAACTGGGAGCTGGTAAGTGCAGGCAAATTTATACAGCATTTTTAAATAGTATATTACGTATATTACGTATATTTCATGTAAACCATTGCATTTGACTAGACTGGATAGTCATATTGTAAAAATTATACCATAAGTTGTTAAATCTAAATCGCAGCAGTGTGCAGGACTTTAGATGTTTGAAGACAAGCATCACTAAGTCTGGAGATTTCGGAACATCTTAATCCTGTTTATGTATACCTTTGTGCTGACATGTACCAAATTGATCGTTGTCGACCTCAGAACTTGTTGTTTTTATGGTGTTCGAGGCTGTGATGACAGGTTTCCAGAGCGTTTTATATAATATATGCATAGAAATTAGAAGCACCATGATATCAATAGGAGCTTGATTTTTTTTTTAAATCTTAAGCTCCTATTAATATCATGGTACTTCTAGCTCCTATGCATATGTCCGCTTGCTTATTCTACGGTTACGCTTGCTCCGGTGACCGTAGGGGGTCGGGCCGTGAAGCCATGAATTTGTCTCCATGGACTACCAGATGCGGGGGTACTTCTCGGTGCTTTCACGATTAACTTACGGAGTCTATTTGTCACCGGTTCCTGGGTTGATTTCAACTGCAAGTTTAAAAAAATTCAATGCCCGGCCGTGCCCCAAAATTGCCCGATAGCAGCCGAGTGTCCAAAGGGGTTACGCACGAATATGTGACAAAAAATCGATGTGGGCCCCCTTTTCGAATTATGACTGTAGCACTAGAGGTAAACAGCTTCAGACTTGGGCAAGGGGGGAGGGGTCTTGGCGCTTGCTGAGAGATCATATAAGACTAAATTGATTTTACGATAGGTTTTCGGTTTAATCGGAGAAAAGCTTTATAAGAAGGCTTGATCCGTTTTAACAAATGTTAGACCATTAAAGTAAAATGCCTTTCATACGCAGGCATATCATTGAATCAAAGGATGCCCTAGCCTACACGTGGTTCTGCTACGGAAGTTACCCCGGTGCCTGCGACATCTACCCAGTCACGAATACAACAGACATGTCGGTGCCTAACTCTTTGGTCGAACCCATGAGAGGCGGGGCACCAAACATCCTTACCGTTTCAACAATGAATGCGGTAAGCCACTTTTTACGTCCCCACGAAATTAAAACTAAAATACCAATGGCACTGATCAAGGAGGAAATTAAGTTCATTACTTCGCGTGAGATTTCTATTACAGTTTTAGTATTTATGTTTGTTTCGAGTAAGGCCATGTTGATCTGATTATGAATGAAATCCTCTCGGAGCCCAAAAACTGTTTTTCGCCTGAGTGCGAATAAAAAAAAAGTTTAACATGAAATCTACTTGGTCAGGAAGGTTGAAGAGATGCCTACACAGTATCGTCAGAGTCTTTGACTTCGAAATTGACTTTGGCATCCTCCGACGTAAGTATCCATTTTCCGAAATATATATTTTTTAGCTTTCCGCATATATTGGCTCATTTTGAAGATGCTTTGTGCGATTGACAGTATTTTTGCAAAACTGTCTTCTTTTTTAGGAAATGGACGAAAGTGATGCGCACGCGGATGCCATCCATATAATCAAATCAACGTGACCTAGGCAATCAAAAACTATATTCATATGACCCCTACTATACTGTCTGGTAGTAAATCGTGAATTTATTGTATTGTTTTGTATATTGTAATTTAGTCCATCAAATATTTATGGAGCATGACGACGAGGGGTGTTTAGGGGAATGGGGGTTGTAAAGTTGGCCCTTCAATAACATTTTCTCCCCATTACCACAAGGTTGGCCTTTGGGGACAGACTGTCTCCAGCAGCGTGACTGTTGACGAGACGCCTCCTGTTGCCGGTGAAGTTTTCTGTCCCCAGTTTGTACAAGACGCCAGTGAGCTGTCCTGTCGCTGGCACGGGTTCTACGACACGGAGAGCAGCATCCAGTACTACATGTTTGGTGTTGGGTTAGCCGAGGGAGACGACTCCATCTTTAACTTCACACGGATCCCCGGCCATCAAACGCACTATAGTCCTAAAGGTACGTATAATCAATTTTTGTACTTGCATTCATTTGGTTTGCAGCAAGATGATTTATAGTCATACCGTAGCGTAAATTATTATCCGATTTATTCAAATTGTTATCTATCTTTAGTTAAAAGATTGTTGATAGAGACACATGTTTAACCAATAAGAAGAAATATGAGCTATTTTAGAAAAAACAATACATGCTCTATGACGTTTTCTCCAAAATTTCATGTTGAACACCGCAAGTATTCATGATGAAGTCTTGTGCTAGGGTAACCAATAACCATCCACCTGACCATTTGACCTTCATGTGCTAAGCATAAAGAACATATATCAGAAAGAATTACACATAGATTGTCTATATATAGATATAGAAGGCCATCTCGGGAGATGATGGTAACACTCTGGTATCGTTGTGTGACTTTGGAGCCTAGTCCCGGCTACAGTTTGAACAAACAAACTTTAAGGTAGCAGGGTTCTGGGACTATTATCTCTCTTTTCGTTTCCGACTATTTTAGTCAAGCTGCTCGTTTTGTCTTTGCCTGGCCCTTTCCTACTCAAGCCTTGACTGCATAACGCCATCAACTGCGGTCTGCTGCGAGCTGTTCCCAACTGGCTGAATCTATGTCGTTGAACGTCGGGTCAGGTCAAGTCACGATGCATTTATGTATTTTTCAGTTATAACAGTAACACGTGAAGTAACCTACTACGTCACTGTCGTTGGCTATAACGCTGTTGAGGACTCCCAAGCCGCCTATTCTGCACCAATCGTGATGGACACCACTCCACCAATAGCCGGTCAGGTTATAGAATTGAGTCGTACTGAAATGGTCAACGAGACTAGTACAGATGCTGAAAGTGTCGTCACCTGCACCTCTAAACAAGGTTTATCTATCTTAAGCTTTTATGACAAAGAAACTAGCATTATTGAGACATTGCGAATTTATGTACACTATACAGTGTGATCAATGACCCAATAAAAAAGTAGTCGACATATGTTAAAGGTTTAATGAACCAGTGTGTTATTGTGTTCTGTTCTTTTGTTAGAAGTCGCGTACTAATCCATCTGTATTTTATTTCATTTTTACATCAAGAGTGTGATACTCTTGATGTCAAGTGTCAAAAATCTCTTACTCAAGTCGCTGTGGCATGGGAACCCTTCCATGACCCCGAAAGTCTCATTGTACGGTGAGTCAAAGCATCCTCTCCCGAAATATTTCATAGCTAGCAAAACATACATATTTTAGAAGTTCTTATCATTGTGGTAGTATATATTAAGATCGTTATACATGATTTGTTTTATACAGTGGTTTGAAACGATGTTTTGTTTCTTTGATGTTATCATTGGTATGTGACATGGATAATTGTTGTTTTAATGATGCACATTGTTTAAAATCACTCCACGTAGGTACGAAGTGGCGCTAGGTACAAGTACCGGTGATGGTCAACTACAAGACTTTACAGCAGTAAACTCTCGACTAAACGCCATCGTCATAACAAATTTGGACCTGACAAATGTCCGTCAGGTATTTGCTACAGTGCGTGGAACAAACGCTGCAGGTACGACTAATTTTGTGTTTGTCGCTCGACCATCCAATACGATGTCCAGTTATTTATAGCTAATGAAAAGCACTGCAAATAGAAAATGTTGAGGGTGGGCAGTAAGCAAACAGTTTCTAACCTGAATTTTATCTACGTTTTCAGGTTTGTCAACCGCCTCCACTTCAAACGGTGTTTACATCAGCCGTGTGAGTTCCGGATTGTCGCCTCTGGGAGAGATTAGGGTTTGGGATGGAGAATATTCCACCAAAGATCTGTAAGTTTGCTGCGCCTGATGATTATGAAAATACATTTTTGGATTTTCGCTTAATGATATAGTAATGTTTATGCAAAAATGCCTCACTGTCTCGTGCTACTTTGTGTTGTTCTCTAAAGTGTCCTTAAGAGAAAGTTTTATGAAGGTTGTGAAGAAATGTATAATTCCAGTAACTTTTAATGGGGTTTGATTTTTAGTGATTATCAAGACCATAACGAGGAGCTCTCTGCCCACTGGGACTTCAGCGGAGACCCGTGCCCTATCTCACAGTACGAGTGGGGTATACTAAAGGTCGACGGTACCGTCATACAGCCCTTTACTGTCGTCCCTCCAGGTAGGACATTTTCTATACACAACGAAAAAGCCAGTAAAAGACGTCTAGACACACATTGCTTTTTTCGTCGAATGAACTTTGAATGACACATTTACAGATAATGTTTATGCCTACAACTGGATTAGTTAATGGAAGAAAGAGATATGATAGCCACATAGACATGAAGGTTTTGCTGCATATGAAAAGTAAATGCCATCTTCAAAGAGACAACAGCAAAGTACTTTATTGCACGATAATTGTACTTGGTATAAAGTATGTTCGATATAGTGTTATAATCGAGTTGGTTTAATAATTAGTTTCGGTATTTTTCTAATGTTAAAGCAGTCGTTTAGTGACACCAAGCAAAGTCCGGTTACGTATGAGGTTGGCTAGCCAGCACTACAGAGCAATGCCAATGGCCGATTCCGGTTACTAATACTACACTCTAAAGAAGGCACCGAAAGTGTTGAGTCAGACAAATTTCTAGACACACGGGTATCAATTAAAATCTAATCCAGTTTGCACTCCACAAATACAAATAAGGGTTTTTGATACAAGTCTTCTGTCAAGAGGCTGGTCTTTGCTGAAATAGGCAGGTCGAGCATAAAGACCTTTATCGTGTATGATGCCTGCGCGTTTGTGTGAGAAAAAATCGTGGATTGCACTTCATTGGGTGTTTATTATGTTTGCTGCAACTATCTGCCTAGTGGGTAATTTTCTCTTTGTGAATATTATTGGGAAAAACAACATTTTTCAAAACTTCAAAACTTGTATACAAATTACTTCCCATGTATGCTGTGATGCCATTCTATTGTTGCCGGGGACGGACATACATGGCGGCACGGTCATCATTCCTGCTTTAAGAAGTAGCTTTGTTTGATTTCAAAAGTCTTACCTTCTGTACCAAGTAAATTGTTTATAAAATCTACTTTTGTGGTCGAATATTTTTCTCAGCCTTGCGTCTGCAGGTCTGGAAAAAGAATCCCTTCACTATAGGTCAAGATATACACTCATTCAATTGGGAGGATATTTATCTTTTTTTCTTTCATACGAAGGACAAACTTCGGGCAACAACAATGAACTGAAGATGAAGGACGGTGAAACGTTCTTTGTTGCTGTAAGAGCTACAAACGAGATGGACTTCACCTACACGGTCAGGTCGGACGGCATCACGGTCATGTTGGAGCCGCTGATCCCTGGGGAGGTGAGTTAGCCTGCTCAGCATTATAAAGTGGCTTTTCAATTTACGAAAGAGAAGAAAATAATATAATGAAGATAAGAAATATATATAAATACTTATTTATCATATCAATAATTAATATGAAATATAGCCAATACCATTGGAAGTTGTGGCTGGTACATAAGTCCTACATTTAGTAATCATGGGTTACCACAGGTTCGTGATGGAGGCATTGTCGGATATGACCTCAAATTTCAATCATCAATCACTACGTTGTCTGCGAACTGGGACAGTTTCGGCGACAGAAGGCTACAAGGTAAAGCGACATCGTTTTCAATATTCCTATAGCTTTCTACAAAAATTCACATGTATGGATATCATGCATAGATAACAAGTAAGTTCAATGAAGGCTGAATAGTTACCGCGGCATCATAAGCTATATTTTTGTAGCTGTTGTTTAATAGTAAGAAAAACACTATATATCCCTTCAATCTCATCAGCTCTAAATCAATTTATTCTAAAAATCATAAGAAAATTGAGAAGCCTAAACACCACGAGTTAAAGTGTGCCTATCTAACACTACTTCACATTAATCAATGCATTTTCATACAAAACTGACTGTTGATATTTTTTGTATTGCTAGTTTTGATTTTGCCAAATCTGACTTTAAGTGATACGTTATATGCTGATAATCTTGATCGATGGATGAGTAACATTCTGCTGTGATGTTGACTTGATTAGCTCCATTATGTCTAACAAAATAAAGGGCAACTTGACGAAGACGAAGAGCAGACGGTAGAGTATTATGAAGTTGCACTTGGGACGGACCGTCGCTTCCCTAGAACCAGGGACAATGTACATCATTTCGTCAATGTTGGGCTGAACCAGACGCACACGTTTCAATACCTACAGGTAACAATGTCAAGATTTTGTACAGCATTTAGATACACTCGACTCCTCAATTACACAATTCGATAGAAACTTGCAGAAGCTGCAAGAATATTCAAGAATTTCCAAAAGTTTTGACATTTGGCGCATGAGACCCTCATTGGTATGACAAATAATGCACATTTATCTTTTAGGTACTCGTGGTAATTCCTAAGATGAATATTTTCTAACCACATCGTTACCCACATTTAAGCACGTGTTTCACGTCGTGATCAAGACTCCGATGAATTCGTTTGAACAGTGACAATTGATTCAAACCAATAAGTAAATTGTATAAAAAAGTTGTCATAACATTAACATGGTGATAGAGAGTTTCAATTACCATCCAAAACAAATGGCGTTAACACATTCATTATGCATTATGTTTTAAAGCTAAGTCCACGAGTGGCAACATACTACATCACGGTCAGGGCTCACAGCGTTTTAACGTCCGTAGCGGAGGTGACTTCTAATGGTATTCAAGTGGGTTATGGTGGTCAGGTGTTATCATTGGGACACGTCGACGTCAACAGGTTAGGACTACTTTGTAGCACGCGTAATCAGTAGAGTATTTTGAGAAGCTAAAATAAGTTGAATTTACCCCATCCTTGTAATCAAATTGTACGAATACCTATTAGCAGGACAGAACGTACAAATTAACATTCTGGCTCCTGACACGTCTTTCTGTCTAAAGGTTTATCCCTTCTACTGAGGAAGTGTCATTTTCCTGGGAAGGGTTCGCTTTCGCCCTTCCAGTCCTGTACAGCCAGTGGGGAATCGCGTCAATGGATGGGAATCTGACACAGCTAGAGTGCAAGGATCTGGTAACCTTGAGTCCTTTAGTTTAATTATCTTCAAAGCAAGACCCAAATGTTCATATCAAATGATTCTAGCAAACTTAGTTACATGTACACTCAATATTGTGAAATCACGGTTTTCAAATTGCATTAGTTTTAATATCGATTGCATGATTCAGCAAAAATAAAGCTGTTTTTCTTTTAAAAACAATAATTACGTCAAAAGTTGTTGATTAAATAGAACTTTACTGCAAAGTACTATATGCTTATTTGACATGGGGTAAATAAGGACGTATTGCTGTTTCATCACGTTGATAACTATTCTGCATTTACCTCATCTAAGCTTGGCACAAAAAGTTTGGGAACTTAACTTTGGTCGATCATATTTACGTTGGATGTTTATTTTAATCATATTTTATATCAATTGGAAAGCTTGTGTTTTTCCCTATGATACCAACTCATTGTGAATATAATCGCATGAAACGAGCAGTAGGCTTGCTAACGTGAGTGTGGTGTAAAAAAACAGTGCGGATCCAAGCCTGAAAGTAGTGGTGTCATCAGCGTAGTGAATGAAGCGGTGTGTGGAGGAATGTGATGTTGAAACATCGGAGAGTAGATTACACTTGGACCGTTGGATGGCCGAATCTAAGTATTGAGACGGCGAGGACGGAACCATGGGCTGACTGTTGCACAGATAGAGTAACAGCCTTTAGTTGAGGCAGCATCATGGTGGGTCGGACTTCCTACCGGAGGAAAAACAAGGCTCGTCACCCCAGGTAACCTCAGTGTGGAGAGATAGACGGACATCATTCTCCATCCATCCAGTTACAAACTGCAATTTGAGACCGAATGCCATTCTGCAGGATGACAATGCCCGCCCACACGGAACAAGGACCATTGCAGACTACATGTACTTTTAGGATGTAGGAATGCAGAGGATTGAGTGATCTTTCAACAGCCCAGAGCTGAATCTAATTAAACACCTCTGGCATCAGCTTGATCGAGCTGTGCATGCACACATGACCAAAAAACTCCTTAACGCAACTTTTTTTGCTTGAATAAAAAGTAATCTTGGATTTGATTGATGTGTATCATTTATTCAAGCTTCATATAACCCTCGTACACAAGTCAATAGAAGACAATATTTCCACGACCCACACACGTAACCAGGCCTGGTCCTAGTATCATTAGTTTACAAGTATAATGAATTAGATGTCACAAGCTTTCTAATGATGTATAATACATTGAGATTGAAAAAGAAAAAAATGGAAATATGATCGACCAAAGTTAAGTTTCCAAACTGTTGTTCAAAGTTTATAATGTATGTATTTTACACGCCCCAGCAAACCTGTAAGATGAAGGAGACAAAGGAATGCACCCGTCTTATGAACAAGTTCGATGTCCACTCACTCACCAACGTGGGGAAAGACACAGCTGTAGAAGTCGGAGACCTGAAACTTATCCACAATGAAACATACACAGTGATTGTCATAGTAATGGACCAGTCATCAGAGTGTTCGCTTGCGTCATCACTTGTAACTGTGGACATTACCCAACCTCATGACGGAAGTGTTTGGGTAGGCCCTTCTAAAGGCAAGGTAAGTACAAAATCAAATGAGACTTCCTGACTTCTTGACATTTGAGTCTTTATCTTTTCTGTGCAATACAAAATCTCGTCATTTGCACAAGTCTGTAAACAATGGCAATTAATTCAGAAAACCGGTATGAAAATCACCACGAACGCTCATGATATGGAAGCCAACACATTGAAATTTTTGCGTCTAAAGTTTGCTTGAAAAAAATGTTAATAATCAACATTGATTATATCGATTGGGTGACGATGTTGCCAGGTGGTTAAACAAGCCTTTTATCTGATCTGACCACTTTAATGTTAATTTTACAATTAGCATGAGGGATTTCCAGCTTTTATATCCTTTCAACAAGTTTGTTCATCGCAAAAACACAAGGGACTACATCTCGACACTGAACTGACACTCGAACGAACCACATCTTCTGAACGGAAGCTAGACTAACTGGCCTAATGGGACATGCAGTGGTATGCTCTAGAAATGTCCTATCCCATTTAGACCGGAATTATTTGACCCACTAACATCGAGAAGCGCACATGTCTTCTCGATAAGTGTGATGGGTTCTTAAATGTGCTCAAGGTGTGATTTTCCTTAAACACGGGACCTTCATTTAACGTCCCGAAGCTGGGTACTTATTTTCACCTGTGTGGAAGTCTTGGGAAATGCTTTTCAGAAGGGCGCAACGTCTGGTCAAATGATCAAATCCTGAACCCCTTGGTCCTGGGCAAAACACCCTCACCATTATGCCACATAGCATCTACGAAATTGTTAATCAATATTTTCATTGATTTATTTTTTTTTCTGCAGTCTGTGTCCTACTCGAGCAGGACCGATGAGCTGCATGTTTCCTGGGCGGACTTCTCTGACCCGGAGAGCGGCATCGATCACTACGAGATTGCCGTGTTCTCAGGGAGAGCATGTTCAGATGACTCTGATGAACGGTTCCAAGTCACGAACTTTGTACCAGTTATATCAAATGGCAACGAATACACTGTGACAGACATCACGCTTGAAGTAGGTCCTATTTTCAGCTTTCATATATAGACATCTGCTTTGGGTACCTTCGCCCGAAGGTTATGTTTTCAGGAGCGTTCTTGTGTCTGTGTGTGTGTCCATCTGTTAACGAGACAACTCGAGAAGGCTTGTATGCATTCTATTGATTTTTTTCATGTTTTGGGGTCGGTTAGATTTTTAGATGATTAAATTTTAGGCCTCCTAGAGACGATAATTCAACAGACGGTGGATTTATCGAGTTTCCTCTTTCCAGCATTTGGAATTTAAGTGAATCTGAACGACGTGAGAAATAAATCATGCAAATTAGGACCTTATTCACATAATCGATTTGTTTGTTACGATTAAGATGTCATACTTTTGACATATTCTCATTATTTGGTTGGAGATTATGAACTGATATAATCTATGCAACTTCGGGCCTTATTTGCGTAATCAATGAGACACATTCACAGTTCGTCAGTCGTAAAGGTGAAGACATGATGCCGTTGTGCTGTAGTTTTGTTAAGCTTGAGTTTTCTTTGATGTGGTGTGTTTTGTATAATCATTTGTGAGAGATTTCATAGAATTTTAAAGAGACATTTAAAGTTCATATTTCAGTGTGGTAATGAACATCCAAACAGTGTTCTACTATTTAAACTGTTTGAATTTTGAATTTCTGTCGATACGCTAATACGCATTGCAATTGATGGTTCTGTCTAGCCCGACATCCCGTACTTTGTGAGGCTGCGTACCTTTAACAAGGCTGGCCTGTCGATCATGACGGAGTCTCCGCCCATCCTGCTGGATCTGGAGGATCCGGTTGGTGGAACAGTAAAAGATGGGCGGGACTTCAGTAGTGACATCACTCATCTAAGCTCAACCTCAACCATGGAAGGTAAGAAAAGTTTATCTAGAAGCTTTAAGATCAGAATTACCAAGGTCAGTCTCAAGCCTCGTATATGTGTGTACAACTGCCTTGCCATAATATATCATCTGCTTTTGATTGTTAGATAAATTGTTTACACTGAACTGTTTCCAAAGACAACATTCCCTACTCTGATACATGAAAATAACAAAAATGTGTTTGTGGCTGATTTTCTATATGAGTCGGTTTTAAAGCATGACAGCTGAACGTAGCTTTAAATTGATGCATTTCTATTTTTCAACTCAAGGAACCTTTATCTACCTGCCAACCCATGTTGGCGATAAGTGTCCTTCTGGTCAGTACGTCATGGACAGCGATGAAGCTGATTGGAGTCCTGTCTCATCAGATTCTATATACGGCCTCCTTAGTGACCACAGGATAGTGTTCAGCCATGATGAGGTATGGTTTTCATTATCCTGTCCCATGATGTGATGTTAGAATGATAGAAAGGAATTCAGATGACATAAGAAGTATTTAGTCAAAGTCAGCAGCAATAACCATGTGATGTGTACGCTTAATCGTCCCTTTTCCATTGTTCGTTATCCTCTGTCAACTTTAAAAGGTGACATTCGGTGAAGACGGCTTGTCCATCACCATGTCTAGAGATGTCCAACAGACGAGGATGTACTCAGGAGCGTACTCCACCCGGGCAGACCTGCAGGGAGGCGGCTCCTACACGTTCGACATGATCGCTGCGAGCGGCGACATCAAAGCCGTCACCAGTGTTGTGTTCTGGGACGGCCCAGCAGGCGTGGTGGGAGACTTGGACGCTCCAGTAGAGCAGTGGGCTCAGGAAGAGTCAGCGGCTGAACCTCCGGATTGTACATGTTGTCTCAGAAACAACACCGGGAACGTGGCAAACTATACCGGGGCCCTGGCAAACGACACAGGAACCCTGACAAACAACACGGGGACTCTAACAAACTCAGCCACAGGTAACCCTACACGCTCATATAACATGGATTCTTTATTGACTTAAGAGAGCTGCCACGGTGGAAATTAAAACCCAGGATAATTGCGGGTTGTCCTTTTTCGGAATCAGAGTCTCTCCTAGGACAGATTGGAATTGTAATCTGCCAGAGGACAATCCGCGACTCTATTTCAATTATAGCGATCGCAGTCTGTCCTAGGTCGAACAAAAATCTTCATTTGCATGCTATTGGGATTTGCGACAATTCGCGATCCTGTCATATAAATTCAAATCTATTTTGATGATAGGAAATTAGAATAAAGGAACGAACAAAATTTCTACAATTCTTTATATTTCCACGATGTTATTCAGAATTTACATATACAGGATTAACATCTGAGATTCAGTATCTAACTTTAAAATTTCAAACAAGAATAAAACAAATGATTTATCATTTGTTTACACGTAGATGCCAAAAATATGCTGTATACTACTCACCAGTGTACGACAGTACCTTATTCAGTACTATTGCTTGTTTAACTTCACCATTTCAAATAAGTAATACAGCAGAAGGGTTTATCATTTTTACAAAACTTATCAAGAATATGCTGTTTACTAATCACTAGTTTACAGTAACAGTAGTACCTTTACGTACGTAACCCTTCTTAGGTGTAAAACTAAGGTGCACAGAACCTGTGTAAAAGTGAGCAATTATGCTAGTATATGATGAAATAAGGACATGATGAGGCAACCTGTTATAATCTGTTTGCTTCACATTAGCTCCGGATGGACACGATGAATGTCCGTGCAACTGTACTCACTATCTACTTGGAGACAGTACAGACATTCCAACGTCTGTACCACTGACGACTAGACCGGTCTACGATTCGGCTGATGAAGATAGCGTACCTTCTGGCGATCACACTGAGAGACAAGTGCCATATAGAGGATGTGGAGTTCAAATTCACCCAGGTTGGTAGGTTAGAATAGCCGCCGCTGCGTACATTTGAGATCAGCACATGTTTTAGATTTAATGTCATCATATGTTTTTCTAATTTTTAGTAATTCACGAATGATATATGCATACTGTACCAGAATCTTTTACTCTTTGTCCTGTAAAGATATTGCAGCTGGAGGTGTGGTGGGACATTATGCCGTGCTGTGGTGTCGCTTTGCCAATGATACGGTTGAACCACTTCAAGAGATGGCAACTCTAGACTTCGACCCAACAGACGGGTGGCACACCTATGAGTTAAAGATTACTATAGAGAGGACCTTCGCTGTTGGGGTAAGCCGGAAAATAGTTTTGAAACATTCCCGTCTGAGGACGATGATATTTCTAATACAGTACCTCTATGAAGTACCTTAAATACGATCATGTATCTTACAGTTTCTTATTACACATTTAGGAGGATTGGAGCCTAGAGCTTATCATAGATGGGAGATCACAGGCCATCATGAACGGCATCCCAGTTTTCAGCGAACAGGTCCAGCTAAACCTGGCCGTCTGGAACCGAGATGACTTCGTACCTGAAGTTCAAGACATCTTCAGCAGCCCAAAAGCTACCGCATTATTCAGAGATCTGAGGTTTACAACTTTGTATATGCCTCATCAAATTATAACTTACATACAGGACTCAATTCAACTAATATGTAAATTACATGTTGTAGATGTATGTCTCAAATATCGGTAACTTTTCTGGGGGACAAAGAGAGGACTATGAGGAGGCAAGTTAAGACAGGAGTTTTCTATTTATTTGAACTTGCATACTTGCGACTTCATTACAAGTCAAGGTTTTTATGACCTTAGTTTACTTCATAGAAATGAACAATATTCCTTTTTCTAAACAAAAAACACATGCTAGGTGCCCCTGCCTTGCCATCTTTTCTCAAGGCTGGTGACTGTACATTCTTTGATATTTCACAGGTTCCCACCGAGCGCAGACAACCTGTGCCGCTTTGGAGATCCATTCCGTCCTGGGGACAACAGTGTCTCCGCCTTCTACGCAGGGGTGGGGACAAAAAGGATGATGGATGATGTGGCGCCTTTTCGCGAAGTTAGTTCAATTTAGGTTCTAGATAATTTGTGTAGCTTGTAGTGCTGATGAGTTTGGTTCTGAATGGAGTTTAAACTGTAAACGCCAACACAATAAACTCCATTCAGAACGACTTCTACCAACACAGATGAACTTTCAAATGGAGTTTGGTTCTGATCTTTTTAGTATTAAATCCCATAATACACTCAACGTTTCCCATACATTCAACGAGCCATAACATTTCTTAATGGCAGGTTGCCCGTCCCTGTGTGCCATGTGTTAAGCCATGTGACAAGTTTGCCTGTGACCCGGACTGTTCCAGCCTGGACACTACAGCATTCCACGTCAGAATTGACAACCTGACTCTCAGTCCTAATGCCAGCTTCAAGCAACTAGGTGGAATTAACTATACAGATGTTGCTGCCATCTACTACATCACAGTTAAAGCTGTATCAGGTACATAATTATGTACATGAAGTTTAGCTGTGCCTATCTGTTTGCCTTAAATGAAAGAACAAGAACTTACTGTATCCATAACTCCCCTAGACTAAAATAGAATGTGAAATGTAAAATATGTTGTCCTGATAGTTTTGTTTTGTGCACACCTGTGACACGTGTGTGCATGTTTTTGTTTCACAGCATGATAACTATGTTTTATTTCACGATTTTACACTTTCATTCTGGTACGCACGCGTTGTGTTGAAAGGAGATTGTCGTTGCTAATTTAGCCCTTTTTTCCTTAAAAAGGGTCAGGTCGTGTAGTTTATTCGTCCTCCAATGGCGTGAACATCGACGTGACACCTCCAGAAATCCAGCAGATATACCATGTGGACATGTCTTGGGATGATGAAGAAATAAGCGAGTTCCAGGGAAGCAACAGCACCATCGCCGTTAGGTACAAGGCCTTCGATAGAGAAAGCCAGGTAGGTAGACAGACAACATTTTAAGGCTACATGTATTCGATAATGCTCTCTTGTAATAATCTTTGAGGCATGACATCGATGTATGCAAATTGTAGGCAACGTCAAAGGCACTGCAAATTTTATTCCGTTGCAGGTGGTGGAGTATTTTTGGGCCATAGGAACGACTCCACGGGGAACTGACGTCCAGCCTTTCAGGTCAAACGGACTAAAGGACATGGCAGTGAACTCTGACCTTGAAGGGTTTTTACGTCACGGATCAACATATTACGTCACTATGAGAGCTGTGAACGGCGCGGGATTGCAATCCGTAGTAACCTCACCAGGTAACAAACAGTCTTAAACAAGATTTTGATGTGTGAAAGTCATAATAGATAGGTTCAATAATCTAAGGAAAGTCACGGAATCGCAATAATTTGGTGTTTACGGCTGTTTTCAATATGTTGTTTTTACATGTTTTCTGTTGTGTTGGTTGCTGCCCGTTCGTAACTGTTTAAGAGCTATATGTTTTGGTTACGTTCGGTGTGTTTACGGTTATTTTGGTTGTTTCGGGGGTGCTTTCTGTTTTAATTAGTAAAATACCAAAGTAAGGTAGCGGTAAGCTTATCGCTGTCGCCTTGTGTAAACTATTATTGCATACTGAAAAATAATAATCGATATAGCTCAATGATCTCAAAGTCACGTTTTTGTGTATCCCTCTTTTCAAACTCTTCAGGTGTAACAGTCCTATTTGGATACCCAAATGTTACTCACACCAACACTACAGTTCTCTTTGGCGAGGACTTTCCAGATTTTGTGCATGATGATAACACGGTAATGGTCACTGACCTCAGCTTGGTAGGATTGTCCTGGGATAGCCAACAGGAAGAGGAGAATATCGCATGGACCTGTGAGTAAATTGCTGTCGAAGAATTGTTTTGTTTTTCTTGCATTATGGAAATCATTCAGATACCGGTAGTGCTGTAAGATATCCTGTAAGTAAGGGGTCATGTTTTATAATGGTTTACACCAATAAGATGACATTGGACCAGGGATAACGTCTTTCATTGGACCAAAGCTTATTACCCTTGACGCTCGTTCTCAATGAAATGTGCAAAATAGCGATTTTTAGGGTCGAAAAATTGATCAGCTCATTTTCCAAGCAAACCTACCTCATTTTTTAGCTGAACATCTCCTTTTATGATCCCCAAAATATTACAGCTAATTTATCACGTGAAGTTGCCGAAAATTTCTAAGCTTTGATTAGATGTCCTTGGAGATTACCCATATTTTTGCGGGAAGAAATGTTGAACATCAGTAATAAGATACTTCATTTTTGGAGCTTCCATGTCGTGACATCGCCTTCAAAACCTATAGTTGAGGAGTCAGTATCTCTGGTAAAACGTCTGTTAAATTTAGTGCCGGCGTGCTGACGATTACTGTATAACTGTTTCATTCAGGATTAATATTGTCTGGATTTGTCTTTGCATTTCGACTTGTTTGAGATATCTAACAATGACGGAATCAGATGGTTCTTGCAAAACGTTCGATCCTCCGTTGATCCGAATAATGTAACCCTTACAACATCTATAAAATATTCAATGTTGCAAACTAATACTGCTTAGGAGCAGTAAAGCATTTGGAACGGAGAGGGAATCGCGGAAAAACGGTAACGGAGATTACATACTGTCGCCAAAAGGCGTGTTCACCAGACGCAAGTCGCCAAGTTGTAAATGATCGACTTCTGATTTCTTTTCTTCTTCAAACATATCAACGGCTATAGATTACTTATTGTCTTGAGGTTTATAAAGAATTCAACTTTGGAAAAAAATCTGGAAGAAAGAGTAGAAAATTGGAATATGATAACCCTACAGGGGGTTTCTCTCAGTTGAATCTATACTTTTCTATTCTAGTTCAAATGCTTTTACCTCATGGTGCACAACTACAAAAAGTTCTGCGCCAGGTAATGTATTTTCCGCAACAGGTGTAATCTCCGTTACCGGTAACGGAGATTACTACAGTTAAACTTCGGCTTTTCCTTCAAAGGGATTTCCGTTTTCGCGTTCCATCTTTTATCATTAAAAGGACGTATGTACGGGCATTTAGAAAATGGGCAGCGTTCCTACACCATGCCTTGTTAACAACACAGAGAGCATCAAACAATGGTAACGGATTACATTCATTACTGTACTGTCATTTGTTCGAGGAGGTGGTCCACAACTGATAGCAAACAGTTCTTATTTGTTCCTTTTAAAAGCCACAAAAGCTTTAAGTCGTCATAAAAACGACAGGGTGGCGCCTTATATGTGGCATATCTTAATGTTAGGAACGTCTTACTTCAAACGGTAACGGAGCTTACCGTTTTGGGCGACAGGCATAAACTGCCTTGCACAGCGTACACGAACAGTGACGGGAGCGATCTGACGTGATTTGTCGGAGGGCCTCAGTAGCTGGATTCACCAGTTAACCGGTCAAACTCTGGACTGAATTGTTACATTCACGGCTGCTTTTTAAATTTTGTATGTCTCCGCAGGCGACAGCCGTTTTTTGTGACTCTTTAGGCCACTCAGTGCCATAACTTTTTCGAAGTCAAAATCAATAAGTAATTTTGAGGAGCATTTTTCGTGAAACATGATATGTGTTGTGGGAAAGTGAAGAAAGCATCGATGGTGCCTTTAATTTGGCCCATATCAAGTCGTAAAGGCTGGCGACAGCAATTTGTACATTCAAATGAGAACGAGCGTTGAGCGCTTAACTATTTTCCATTGGCTAGAAACCATATTTGCATCTATATTCTAGTTCCTACTTTCAATTGTCTCAGTTGGAAACCGTAAGATGACCAACTTGAGGAGAAAAACCTTGCTTTGAAAAAGTAGCGTGACTATTGAAGGCCATGTTTTCATTTCCATGATTTATGTTACATCACGGCAGTATTACATGATATATGTTATGTAGTAGAAGTAGTGAAATGTACGCAATAGTCAAACGATGTCTACTTTGTTTAATTTGTTAAGTGTTTCAATTTAATCAATTTTTCTTCATTTCAGATTTTAGTTTGAGCAGTGATGCAAATTGGATGAATGACGTCTTTCCGCCTACCCGGGTCGGGGATGGTGATCCTGGATCCGTGATCATTGTGAATGGAACCATTAAAACGCATGGGATGGTTTTTAATATATCTGACTTACCACGGAATGGCCAAGAGGAAGAGGCAAGGTCAAATGAATTCCACATGGAACCTGGGAGGTACGTGAAAGTGACTCTGCCCTTTGTTCTGGCGCTTCAGTCTTACCTGTACGTCTTCTAAGTTTAGACATTTTAGAGGAGACGAAAAACCTCCATACATCTTTGTTATCTTATGAAATCAATAATTCGAAGCGTTTTTCTCATAAAAACAAATGAACTGCTAAGCATTTTTCACAACTACGTTCGTTGTCACACATTTCCTCGGCATATATACCTTACTTGATTTATACTGATACATTGCATTTTCACTATCTTACCCTTTAGAACGCTGTACCCTACACTACGTGCCTGTAATGGTGCCCACAAGTGTACAAATGTCAACGTTAAAAAGATCATCTATATTCGTAAGTTTCTGCATTAAGCTGTTGGAGCCTTCAATATTTATACAGTAAAATTACACAGTCATTTACAAAAATATCATATATGATACAAATGAGATGATTACTAGATTGTTTGTTGGCTTATTTTGTAAGATCATTGGAAGCGAGACAGTTTAATGTTGAGTGTTTCGTAAATCGTTGATGGAAGCTGGGAAAAATTGATCCAAGATCAATTCCGAACTACTTCATTTACTTAACAGGGCCATCTGATCGACTCGGGACATCCCGTCAGGGCGAGAGTGCAGAAATCGTTCTAAACATGTCCACCTTAGAAACCATCTCTATAACGACAATGAAAGGTTGGATACATATTCATTTTTACCTTCCGAATCCAGTGTCATAGCGTTTATTTCAATGAAAACTCATTCAGATGGTCTCGCTCAGAAATACGTTTGCCATTAAATCAATTTGCTTAAATAAATGACTATCTATATCGGAATTGACTAGCACTTTTATCCAATCTTTGAGCCACTTGTTCAAATTGCCGTCTGTTGTCATCGATTTGAAAACTGAAACTGAAGAATATTCAATACCGGCTTCGCTTTGTTGTTAACTGACTGTCGGAACATGTACTTTAATGAAGTTAATCTCCTTTCCTATACTTATTTCATTCGATGATATGCACTAGTCTTTATATGATAATTTTGTGTAGAATCAGTACCAATTTTCAGTCCTGGGAGACTAACAAAGTCTTGTTTTACAGGACTGAGAAAAGGAGCTACCTTGGTGGCAGGTTTATTAACAGAAGGAGATGTCTCCTCTGAATACACTTCCGACGCGTCTGTCAACTTTAAGTCGTTCATTGCTAATCCGGATTTTACTGCAGGCTTTACCGACCGCTGGCTCAGGCACAGGTAAAAGTGAATAGTCTGCATAGGGTAGCAATGGGAAGTTCTATTGGTTTTCTTTCATTAGACTTTATTGTAAAAGCTCCTTTCCTCTATATGTATTTAGTACCTTAACAGTGACGGTGGATTTGGTTGAATATACTTAACACATGGTTTATTCTTATTCTGCTGTACATTTCACATAATATATGAGCTCCCATGATATTTTAGTCACAGTACTATGTTGTCCCCTCACAGAGTGAAACATTGGCTTGGTGTGAATTTCTTCATCACCACGCTAGGGAATGAGATACGAGGTCCAATCAACATCACTGTGTCACTCAACACAACACAGATAGAACCGGGACTGGAGCTAAGACTGATCTACTGGAATTCTGGTAAAATATGGTATTTTTTCGTAATTCAGAATACTAATTGCAATTAATGAAATTGACAACTAGGCTGACAACATGTAATGGTCCAAATCTACATTGTTCTCCTACACTTTGAAGAGTCGCTATTTAACAGAAATTTTCAAACAAAACAAAAGTTTAACAAAAATATATCCGTCCTTTTGCAATCGGCGCGTAATCTGCGTCTTATGCAATGATGAGTCAATTTTAATTCTTGTTTCAGTCACAAATTTTTAGTTAGCTGTGTCGGTTCGATAATTCCCGTGCTAATCTTTCACATTATGAGGTATGAGGTGAGTCTACTTACATAAGGTTTTTAGAATGCATGCGCTCTATTTTTCACGCAATACAGAAATGCAAGAGTGGCAGGATGCACAGAGAAATTGTGACCGAGGGAAGACGGCACAAACTATCATTGATTGGGCAGACCGTTTCGGACAGTTCCAGGTCAGCACTTGGACCAAGTATTATATATGTTTAGCTTTAAAAACATTCATATCATATTTACAACGTTTTTATCGCATTTCATTTCATTGATTCATGGATTTTGCAGAACAAGCTCATGCATAAGAATGTAGATCAAACGGGTTCATTTGTAGCCCGCAAGAATGAAAACGTGGGAAATTCCCTTATAGTATACCCTTATTGGCAGATTTGTTCTTCACGCGAATATACTTTCTGCTTAAGGTGTGCAAGACAAATAATTACCAAAACGAAGTGGTTTCTGGGGAAGCCAGAGTCTACAGAAGTGTTGAAGACACCGAGCAAATCTTCCAAGGCCCGGCCCACTTCGCCCTCGCCGCTGTAGAGAAGAGCTTCTCGAACACCCGGCCCGTCATCGTTTCTCACAGTCGCGTACAAGCACAGGAGGATGAAGAAAAGGCAATCTGGATCAGATATTTTGACCTCGATGGGGATCGCCTTTCCTTTTCAATTTCTGTTCCACCCCTGTTTGGAACTGTCCGACTTCAAGAAGAGAAGGTTAGTAATCCATAGAATTAACCACACCCTTCTTCCTTCACTCCTTTTCGAAAGATTAACTTGACTGTAGATAGATAATTGAGTTATCAATATTCCCTATGCGTTCTGACCTTACTATATTAAATAGATCCATCTCAACCTTTATCTTTAACATTTGCTTTAGACGTTAGTGTCATCATATGTATTTTATTACGACTTTTATATCTGCATGTCTCTACTAAGCCCTATAGGCCATGAATGTAAAGGTTATCGAGTAATCATAAACTGCTGATGCCAAAACGTCAAAGAAGTATTTTAATTGTGTGATCTCAATTTTTAGCTAATGTTCTCATATGTATTCAAGTGTGTTAAGAGGATTTGCATTTCTTACTTCACTGCCTGTTGTACAGTGATCAGCGTCTTCTTCTCCTCGACTGACTTTAACCCGCATCCGACCGATGCATTTTCGCGTCGAATCTGGCCGTATGGGGTCCAAACGGGTCCCATTTTGTTTTGCTTATAAATATATTTCTGGTGGTCCTTTTTGTAATTAGTGTACATATACTGTTACAATAATCTATTGGGAGCATCCAGATAGCATAAGAATATTATTGAATAAGGAATATTAGTATTATGTAAAAAATAAAGAATTTTTTATTTGATTATGCATGATTATCTGCCGCCAAGAAACACACATGCTAAATATTTATCAATTTCCATCACAAAGATCTTTTCTGTTGGTTTCTTTTGTGTTTTCTGTTGATATATTGTTCAATTAATCTATCAGGGATATTCTGACATGTTTTGAGCGCGCAAAATTAACATCAATTCGTCTCATTACCATACGTTATGCAAAATGAGTAAAATCCACATTTTACACTAAAATGCTACATTTTTTCTTAAAAAGTCGGCATCTTTTCTACACTTTTCTACACCACAATAACTTACTTTTACAATAAAAATAACAGATTTCTGTTATTGGAGAGAAATCTCTTTCATATTACCTAACAAACAATACAAAATCATCTGGGGTCCGTTTGGACCCCAGCGGACATCACGCAAACTTTAGAGTATAACTCTTACAAAAAATGGTCAATCTCAGTAAAATTTCTCAGAAGTTGTAAGACATGCACACAAACAAACACATGGAAACCCATACGCTCAGAGGAGGGTTAAAGGGTCGTAGAACAAGTTTTTCACACTTTCTCTTCCTGGCGGTGTTTCAAAACATCCTCTTCCTTTTGGATTCTCTATCTCTTTGCTTTCCTAAAATAAGATATAAGATAATGTGCCTAAGCCAAGATTTCATTACCCAAAGTGGACGTTTTGCCTTTCTATTCCAGGAACACGTAGTTGTGTACTACACCTCCTGTCTTGACTGTTACGGCACAGACAAGTTCAACATCTCGGCTTTAGAAACGCTACCAAACAACATGAACCCGCACAGCATCGACATAGAGCTGGTGGTGGAGGTGGAGCCCCGCAATGACGACCCGGTTCTGTTTGTCCTTGTTGACGACGACCCCGCCTTGATAGTTCCGACCAAAAGGTTAGACCTGACGGTTGAGGTGAACCGTATGTCCAATGTGTACTACCGAGACCTCCATGTCGTTGTGGGAGCATACGATGTCGAAACGGCTGACACAGTAACTCTGCACTTCAGTGCTGAAAGTAATGACACCATGTCAACATCGCAGCAGGAACGGCGGGCTCAGTTTGTACCTGCCTGCAGCACCAACACTACGGTGTTTTCGGTTGTCCGAGAACACGGCAGAGATGATACATCAGGACGTCTACATCTGGATCCCTGTGACATTCAGGCACCGCATCCCGTACAAGACATGGCCTGGGTATTCACAACCCTAACCTACAGGCCACATGCAAACTTCACAGGTAACGCAGTATAGCTGTCTATCATGACATTGTTGGTTCATTGCTATATGGAATGTAATTTTTCCTTCGTTCTACAGTTTTGCTTTTGACTTTAACTCACAAATGACCAACTTCTCTCCTGACCGCATAAGAATTGTGGCTAATTTCAATACACTGGCACTATGAAATAGGAAAAGATGTGATCATGATCAACGCCAAGGATCAACATGGCGGCCTGTCTCGTGTTGTGACCCTTGACCTTTATGTTTTGGAGAACCTGTGTCAACATGGGGGACAGTGTGTTGGTGACGTCACTGATCCAGACTGTACATCAAAGGACAGGGCCAAAGCATTTGATAGGTGAATGTACTCTTACAATATTTTTCTTAGCTGATTACTATATATGCTACGATAATTAAAATGACATGTGTTGACAATTTTTTTTCCATTTCATCCAATTTACTTTTCAAAATGAAACATGAACGATATCACCCTGCAGTAGAGAGAAGCTGATCCAACGCGGTTGGGATATAGTCATTTGACAGCAATACAAAGAGTACTTACCTATGACATATATACTATCTTTACTTGAATGCGTTCTTTTATCCAGGTACTGGTGCAACTGTACGAGCGCACCCGGCTGGTCAGGCAGACTGTGTCAGACCGACAATGACGAATGCCTTTCAATGCCATGTCCAACCAATTACACATGTATTGACCAGGTAAGAAGTACAACTTTGTCACTTCGGCTGTCAGACGCAGGCCGATAATGAGCATTGCACATTTCATCTTTCGGCAGATAAAATGGTTGTTATCGACGCACTATTTACGTCATCCTGAACTATGAACAAATCGTGTGTTAGTTTTAATGTCCGATTTCTCATAAGGCCTTCTTCCCATAATTACTGTCGCTTTTGTCAGACATACCTTCTCATTATTCTCACCCTTACTAGGTGAACGGCTTCATCTGTGAGTGCGGGAATCCCGGCTGGCCCTGTGCGGGGTATTTGGAAGCCTGGCAGATCTGCTTGATCGTGTTGGCAGGTGCTTTCCTGCTGCTCCTGGCACTGGCGCTAGTCTTCAGGAAATGGCGGGGGAAATATAAGTATGCGTAAAATTAAACTTGGTATCAAGCAAAGACGGGTATAGCAACGGAACTTTTCACAAAAGCGAAACTCCAAACTGGGATTTTAGAAGGGACAATGGGTATCATAGAAGTTGATACCCGAGGCATTTGTAATTCAATTGAAATGGAACATCCTTAAACAACCGCACAGATTAATGCCGTATTGGCATAATTGAAGAAAAAACATTTTCCTAGGATAGGACTTCTAAACCTTGACAAACTTGTGTTATTTGTGTAGGCAAGATCGTCAACTGATTTAATATATGCAAAGGATGACCTCATTTGCATAATCAGTGAGAAGCATTTTTATTACGTAAAGGTTAACATCATTCGTCTACGGTATTGGCTCGTCAAAGTCATAATGCACCTAAAACTAGGTCAATGGTACCCAGAAGCAAACCAAGAATAAGAATTAATTCAAAAATCACCCTACACTTCGATGGCAATGCCATTCAGCAAGTGAAACTATTAGCTAGCACTCTGGTTGAAAGACAATTGCAAGCAGCCGCACTAAAGCAACCACAAAGAAAATTGCATACCTTAATCAGGAATCGTGCCAGCTATCTTGACCCGTCACTATCTTCTGAAGCTCAATACAGAATCTCTCACCTTATCGCATTTTACTTTTACCAGTCTAGTAATCCACATCACAGTAGAATATTGAACTCCTACAAGTCACGCAAAGCAAAGCAGCACGCATGCGCGCCGGGACTTCAAAACCCCAGTGCAACATTTCTCTGTCATGTAAGACTTTAAAAGAAAGGCTATCTCTCAGTTCCGGAGTACTATTGCCACACAACAACCAGCGGTTCCCTACAACCAGTTGTATCTTATAACACGCCATATCATCAGAAGCACAGACTGATGAAACAAACAAAAAAGGGACATGAAAAGGACTTTCACTCCCAAATTTCTATCTATTGTTGAACAGTTTGCCACATCGGATAAAACCGCCAACCAAAAGAGAAAGTTTAGTCATGACATTCTTGTACTTAGTTTTGACAATGGACTTAATTAAAATGTAGCTATGTATAGCTGTTATCTTTTAGCATTCCGGGTAACACCTCTAAGAATGGAAAATGTAGAATCTGGAGATCATCTAAAGATAGAAGATGCACAATTTACCAAGAAGATATGGCATACCATGGGGAACACCACCATAGCCCCTGTCAATACGCACCTTCCGTATATTTGTACACGGCCATATAGACGCATAGTCATCCGGGTGCTGCATCACGTGAATGCCTCCGAAGTCCGGCCGTCATTTTCTCCATCTGTCATATCCCACAGCTATCCAACAAATCTTCGTTACCATACCCATAGATGTTTGATACCATTAGGCCACAGCAATTAAATTTTATGGATGACATCGTCTGCAGACTCCAGATTCAGTCCGTGCGGGCGAAATAACGCGGGCAACAAAGAAAACAAGAATAAAAACAAACCTGAATACCATAAAGCATGTAATAAATTGAAGCGATAAAACATGGTATTACAACCAACAAGTATTCATTGACAATAAAACAGTAACTAACACTCATGTCAACATTAAAACCATTCAAATGATAGATCCGGGATTGCATCAAGAACGCAGAGAGGTTTCCCGTACACTGGGCACTGGAGTCTCCTGAGTCATGAGGCAGACTGACTGTGACTACATAATGCTGGCTCTGCTCACTTTGTGTCAACTGAAGTTGTCTCCGCTATATTGCTGTCTGACTGTCTGAATAAATTGTCAGTCAGACAGCTAAACAATTTTCCACTCAAACCGCATGACAGTAGTTACTTCATCTGGATCTCTTATCGGATTTGTTAGTAGTTCACTTCATTCAAGAACAGCACATCGGATTACACGTTGTTGATAATAATGGCACAGACCAATTCCGATTACAAGTTTGGTATAATTATAAGGGCTGCCCTGTGTCTTCCTGTAATGTGGTGATGAGGAGCTTTTTGTATGGATGTTTCACCATTCCTACATGTGGAAGTGCTTTTTTTTCATCTGGAATATGTTGACAGACATTTTCGACATATTGCGGTCGCATTTTCGGCATATTGACCATTGCCGAAGGGTAAAAAAAGTGTTTTTATTTCAAAATCAGGCAAAAATCAATGCGCGCGCTGATGTCATCCATAACATTTACTTGTTGTCGCCTTATGACATAATAGTAGTGGTAGTAGTAGTAGTAGTGGTAGTAGCATTCAGCTTCCTTGAAAATGTGTATGTTACAGCTGTATCCGATGCTGATATCAAATATAATGTACTATACCAGTATGTTTCAGTCTTTCTATAAAATGCTCTTTCTATTCTGTCTTATGTATTACCTCATTCCTGTTATTATTGTGGAGTGGTTTTCCTCAGTTTGTCAACTTTGTCCCTTTCTGCTATCATGTTTACTTAGTATCATTGTTCAGTACCCATATAAAAGATTATTGTGTAAAACATTTGCCCGTTCTTCTTCTTCGCGACATCTACAGTGTCAAAAAAGCAGAGTCTGAAAGGGATGCAAGGGTACCAACAGCCGCCGAATCGATTGAAATGTAAGTAAAGATCACGTTAATTGCTTATTTCAAATCAACGAAAATCTGACAATGCATACGTTCTTGACTTATGTTCGTTAAAGAGGAATAGCGTGTGCTATAAAATCACCCAATAAATTCGGCTAACGTATTACTAAACTACCAGGGTCAGTCTGCTACTGACTGTCGTGGTGTTCACATCGGTGGAGGCCTGCCTTAGATAGTCACCTGCCTTAGATAGTCACCACCAACACAAGTTATTCTCTCAATAAAATTGTGAAATGTAGTCAGATAAAGAATTGATGTACATGTATGGCTATACCGTAAAGAGGTTAGCTTTATGTAACACAGAATATAAATGACAACACTGGCTTACCATGCTCTGTTCGGTAATATATGTAAGTAAAGACATTGGCTGGCAGTTCATGTGCAGTTCAACCTTAGTTCTAAGAGAACTATATACCTGGCTTTTAGAATACCATGTATATACCACAGCTACAAGTGATATTTCTAGACAAACAACTACCAAACATTTGAATTTAACTGCGAGGAGGGCATTTCTAAGTTAGAAATATAGATACAATTTCACTTTGAAACGACTTTTACAGGCTGATTTGTACGTTGATATTTGAACACAAGGTTGATTTTCTAAAAACTGAAAGTTGTTTTGATTATGTAACTTTGTTGCAATCATTCTGCGTCATTCATAGTGTTACTTTGAAAACCAGTAGAAAAAAATATTTGAATTTTGTTCACCAGTATTATGCTAATCTCCTCCTGCCTTTGTTTCAAGCTGGAGTCAGTCTGGGATTTTTATGTGTTTATGTACTTATGGGGGTCAATCCACCTTTCAAACTGCAGCAAGGCCATAGTGGGAAACACTTCCTGAATTAGTGTATGGTTCTGGTTCCAGGGTTCAGATTCTCTCATTTTAAGGATTTGGTCTTAGACTTTCATTTAAGCTGTTGGTACATCGACACAAGCAACAACATTAATAAAGCACTTTGAGTTTCTTTTGGAAAAGTTTCGTTTAGCTATCTATTTATTTTCGGCCACATAAAGTAATTTTTATGGATGACATCATTGCGCTCATTAATTTTCGCCTGATTTCGAAATAAAAAAAACAAGAAATTCCATTGCCCTCCGACGGTGGTCAACATGTCAAAAATTGGCAAATATGTCGTAAACGTTGACAGTCTAAGGTGCTTCATTGCATATGAATACCCAGTGTAGCTCCTGCCCATGATGGTATGACAAGCTGTTTTCTGCGTTTGTTCTAGTTAATTTAGCTGTATACATATCTTTAAGTACAGACACATCTTTAACCCTCAAACCACCGTAGCTTTTTTACGACTAATCTTACCGTATGGGGTCAAAACTGACCCCACAATGTTTTCTACAAATATAGCTTTATTGGTGACTATTTTTGTGGCTTGTATATATGTATAGTTTAAGAAATCTATAAGGGACAGTTTGACATGAATAGGTGTGAATAATTTCTGTTCATTATGATAATTTATGCAAAAATAGGGAACATCGTATTTTGCAACTAACGCTATTCAGACAAGTGGGCTCTTTTGAGGCCTGCGCCAACACTTGATGTCATATAGCATCTGAATGTCTTACTCTAGAACAACCAAACTTGGTCACCTATGCTAAAATTTTGTTGGCAACAATTTTAGATGAATGAAATAACTAATCAAGGTTTTCATGTTGCTATGGCAACCGCCTTCTTCGAGCCATATTTGGAAAAAAAGTCGCTACTTTTGGATTTTACAATGTAATTCTAGGGCTGTCTTTTTAAACTGCACTTATTTTCTGACATCAATACCAACCAAATTAATTCACTATCACTTTTCTGATTTAATAGTCATAGTTTATGCATATTTAATTACGTCATCGGTCAAAATCAAAGATGGCGGACGATATAATTAGATTAGCTATAACCGGCTATTTCAACCTCAAATTTCATCATTACCATGTTTATTCAAACAGAAACAATCTTAATATAAACGCTTTGGTCCATTTTTATTGTGTTATTAGGTTATATGATGAAAAAATGCATTTGAAATTATTCAGGATGGCGGAACCAAGATGGCAGATTTCGCTATTGTAACTTGATATGAATATGATTTTTATGACGTCATTTTGACGTCGTTCCTGTTGCCATCTACAAATAACGTCTTTCGATATATTATGATTTATCATACATAATTTCTACATAAGTTTTATCGTGAACCTTTGAATTATATGGAAATACCCAATTTGTTTGTTTTCGTCAATAAAGTCACATAAATGACGTCATAATACGTCGCAACGTCATTAATATTTACGTTCATTTGAAAAATTTGTTTTTTTCACGTTTCTACAAAATCATATTTTGTAACTATGATCATGATAACCCTTATCATACATGTTACTGGATGACAAGTATCAAAGAATAGGGAATATGAGTGCAGATTTTGCTGGGGTCAGTTTTGACCCCACTGGACCATGCATAAACTTTCTAGAATAACTTAATCAACAATGAGCCAATCTCGGTAAAAACTTGTGAGAAGTTATAAGACATATATACAAACAAACTCATAGAAGGAATTTTGTTTTCGACTCGAAATGTCAAAATGGCACATCTTGATATACGCCTGGGGTCAGTTTTGACCCCATACGGTGGTTTGAGGGTTAAGTACAGTTTAATGTTGACAGTCTAAGGTGTTTCATTGCATATGAATACCCAGTGTAGTTCCTGCCCATGACGGTATAATAACAAGCTGTTTTCTGCATTTGTTCTAGCAAGGACATTATATAGATAATGGGGGTCTAGTTAATTAAGCTGTATACACAAGGTGTTTCATTGCAAATGAATTCCCAGTGTAGTTGCTTCAGATGATGGTACATCAAGCTCTTTTCTGCATTTGTTGTAGTGTTTACATTAAATCAAGGAGGTTTAATATTATATATGAACCCTCATTGGTTGAATACCTGTTGGTCATGATATCATATTTCGTCGCCTCAATTCTTGTTTAACAAGACTTATGATCTCAAAATTTGAAAATATAGGAATCTTGTTTTTTTTTGGCCCGCCTTGTTTTTTTTCGCCCTATCTCATTAGTTTTGGAGTCTGCGGAGGATGTCACCCATAAAATTTACTTGCTGTGGCCTTATATATATAATAAAAGTATTCCCGCAATTGCAAAATAGTTCCTAAATGACGTATCAGCTAATTAAAGTTTTGGCCTATCTTTTTGAAGAACACTTGTCAGCTCTTTTCGACAAATGGCTTCAGATAGTAAGTTAAAATCACCAGGGGTAGAATGTTTCCCACGGTCTGTTTAGTTATTTGCTCTCATTTTATCATCTGATTATACATCTGTTGCATCAGGGAACGAGCTCATGTTGTCACTGGCGACGACGATGACGTAAAGGGTCTGGACCTTGCCACTGGATTGGACACGGATGAGCCCCCGTCGTGCAAGGTATGAGACTACTAAATATCGTCTAGCGTCAGTGGTTAAGTACTTTAAAACATGAGTTGATATAGATAATGAAGAACATCGCATATTTTCAGGTACGTGGCGCTGGGGTGGGTGACGACTCTTCCGACAGACAAGCTGCCACCATGCTGAACTTGGACTGGTTCCCAAAGGGCAGTACTAAAACATAGGCCTGCTGGGCTGAGGCCGCTGCGAGGGACGATTGTGACGAAGACCGACCACTGAACAAAAAAAAGGCCACTTTGCCAAATCACATCTTTATTTGACTTATTTGCTTGTAGGCATTTGCGTACGCCCAGTAGCACGCGCTGGTACAGTACTTAAGCATACGAAAATGAAGCCCGATGAATCATTTGACACCTCAATATCTCCTAAATAGATATACGTCAATCTTCTGGAATGTTGTTGTCTTTTGATGTTTTTGTTAAAACATTTCGTTTTTAGTGCTTGATCAAACAGTTCCTTAATTCTTAGATAAAAAGACTAATAATGTGCTTAATAACAACTGGTGACTGAGTATCGACATTTATAGCATATATTCTTTAGTGCACCTCGAAGGAATTCAATTGGAATTGGAAGAGGTTGTAAATGTTTAGATCAGCAGATCAGACAGGAAGGTATAAAATGTCTTCGACGTGCTATTTCTCACGAATTCTAAGATAGCATATTTAGCTAAATTTAACAGCAAATATATGTAAGAGTTATTGTAATTAGCTATACTTACTTACGTATAATGTCTTACCAGGTCAAAGTGAATCATCAGTATTTACATGAATTGGTCGATTTCATTACAAACAACCTCATTTTATCATGATATATGGTTTCTAAACTTTGGTTTTTATTGGATTTTTTTTGCGCTTTGCCAGAAAATGAAAGTGCTACAGCAGTAATCAAGATACTAAAAAACGAGATCAATGGAAGTACATGGTTGCCTGTGAACGTTACTCAGATGAAACTCTATTCATCAATATCATCACAGAATAAAAATGACAACAACACCATGAAGCACAGTGACTTATTCTCGTTTCCATTAATGCCTAGGTCGAACGTGTTAAGAATGCATACAAGGATCAATAAAACAAAGAGCACTTTTTATCATAGCAGGTTCATCTTCTTAATGAAATGGGTTGAAATTTGGCACAAAGGTAAGGCACATAATGCTTTTTTGGTTCAACACGTCGTTCATTCGGCTGGCTCAAATATAATACCTCACTCTATCCTAGCAGATGTAGATTCGGGAATCAACATCAGCCTGCAAACTATAGAGGCATTATTTTATTCTACATTTGGAATTTCAGCTTCCCAGAGTGGGTCAGAGGAATTGATCTTTGCTTCTAGAATTCTGAACGACTTCCAATGGCGTGATTATCTTGAAATCAAATAAGTCGCTCAAATGAATTTTAACATTATGTTATCAATGACAAAGTAGTCAGCATTTTGCACAGAACATAATGATACAACATGTATTTATGTTGAAACATTTCGTATATATAATTTCCGAATTGCAGTGTTTGTCAGTGTAGAATGATTGAGACTTATATGTTTAGATTGTATGTCAGTATTGTTAGATGTTGTCATTCATTATAAATGATGCCTGTAAGTATATATCATGTCTTTTTACAGGACAGTTGATCAGTGTCTGATGGCTCGGATCGTTTTATGAACATTTGCTTTGTAACCGGTAAAACTCTGACCTTTATCTGTTTACCCTTTTGAAAACGTAACTAACAATGTTGCTATGTTTATCCAATAAATATTGATGAGTTTTGCCGAAAAACTGTCCTTGTGCTTCATAGTCGTTGGTAAATGTGGGTAGTCTATGTGAATTGCTATTTTAAAAGATTCGTCAAAGAAGCCGCCAAAATTCAGCTCAAGCCTACATTTTTAGGATTTTGTGGGGTTTCATCCGGCGGTAATCTAAAATACTGCCGTGCGAAGCGATGTAAAGAAACGCTACACAGCTATGCAGATGATGCCCTGTTTTGCATAGTTTATGTTTGATAATATTCAACTTTAACTACTTCAAAATGCCAGAGGCATCAAATTCTACTTATTTACCACTATGGAATTAAAACATTTTCTCATTAATCATGCAATCCACCACTCAAATACCACGGCCATAGCACTTAAGAAATCTCATATCCGGAAGCTTCAATGTAGTACCGTAGGAAGCCAATTATCGAACTTGACATACAACACTAATACGTACAAGTTCCGCTGCAGTATTGTAGGAAGCCACTAGGCGATCGTCGAGTGACTCAAAAATGTCATTAGTACTTCAAAATAGATTTCATTGATAAAGAAGTGTATTTCGTACGCTTTACTACTTTTTAATTTCACATTTATGCATCATAAAACGATGTTATAGATATCTGATCTGTTTACTTTGTTCTCGATCCGCTTGTCTTCCTGCCTTCTTAATGTCGGCACCATACGATATGTACTTTTCTTTGACATTTAGTGACCTCTAGCGGAATTCATCGGAAGTGCAATGTATAAACCCACAGGTGATGCCTACAAAACCAAAGCCCCAAGCAGATGTGGGGGTCCTATAGTTGTTTCACACCTGCAGATACCGCATTCTGTACGTCCTTCTAGAGGTCCGCGTTTTCGTCACTAAAAAGAGAAGGTGTTTTAAATTACACAGAAATATGTATGAAAAAAGCCTAAACCCTACATATGCTTGCAGATTTTAAAAAAAAAACACATCTACAGCCACGTGTTAGTCTAACAGTCAGAAAAGCCCGGCCAATCAGAAAACACTACGATATTCTATCCCAACATCTAATTGGAGAGTTTTGGTCGAGGTGGGTGGGCCATGTACTGTTCAACGTGCTTGTCGAAAAGAGGCCCCCGGTACTATAAACCTGTAAATACTGTAGATATGTAGCTTCTCTCCAAGCAGAGGTTCGGCTCCGGCTGTTTTTTTTACGCATTTTAGGCGTTTTTGTCGGGATTTCTATTCTTTCCCCGTTTTCTTAATGTCCATCAGCCAAACAAAAACGGGACAATATAGAAAGCCCGTCAAAAGTGTATAAAACATGTCAAGAACCAGCCGGAGCCGCACCTCTGCTTGAAGAGTGCAGTTTTAGGTTTGCAGTGTGCTGTATTGTAAAACGTAAGCCTTCTCGGGTTATCGTGTTGACAGACAGACAAATAGACAAATGCATGAATGCTACCAAAAAACATAAACATAAAAGGAAATAAATAAATACGTCTCAGACTTTCAAAAATTAAGAGGGCGAACAGCATACTAGTCATTTTAAAGCAGTAAACAACGCCCCAACATATTATTAAGATTACCAGTTCAGCACCAAGGACAGCAAAAATACAGTGCGGGTATAGCAAAGCGCCACCCTGCGACCGGATGAATAAATGCACGAATATAATGGCGACGTTGAACCAAGAACATCTTTATTACGACAGAAAGTACTGTGAGCCGTGCGTACTCACTTACATTGTTACGGCCAATACAGAGGATGAATATATCAATTACGAAGGCACAAGCTCTATATGCGACATTCTCATGTCTGAACCAGATCTCCTAGACGTTGAAGATTATTATGACTTGGTATTATTCATAAAAGAAGAACTTTAATGCACGACAATTGTGCACGGTACAAAGCATGGCAACAGCTATTAGATATGATACAAAATATATGTATAGAATAAAACGTAACATTCTAATTACTAATACAATACAATAAGGGCTAGCATAAGTTTTGATATAGTGTTAGAATCGAGTGTGGTTGATCAGTCGTTTCGGTATTTTTTCTAATGACAGAGCAAGCCAACGTGCCTGCGTTATCTGTACTACAGTTTTATGGCAAAATGTACTGGAACAGGAACATTTTTATTCCGTTCGTTCTATCAACATTACTCAAAAATAGATTAGTTCTTTAACCTGATCAGTTAACAAATATACCTTTGTTGTCGGACTTGTCCCTACCATCTGTTGTGTCTTCGGACTTTTGTTTGCTTGTTTGTTCGTCAAACCCTCATCATGTGTGCTATTCTATGTATATCTTTCCTCCTAATTTTTGGTTGCCACAAACTAATGGGTACTTTCAAATTTAAGAAAACGAACGTGGATACCCATTCAAAACACCGTCCTTTTTGATCCAGTTTCTTTTTAGCGACGCCTCAGAAGCGCGCCAAACAGTTATAGTATGTATTTAGTTGAAGAGAATTCCGTACATCCCAGCTATGCCGTGGTTGGCATTTGTGGAATGTTACTCGCACGCGCAGTAGTGACCAGCCTGAGATTCCATGGGAGGTCAGATAAGATTCCCCGGGAGGATCACCCTCCCGCCCTCTCCTCCGCTGTGATTGGAACTCCCGCAGGGTTTGGCTAAATGACTCCGGCTGCGCCGTGACGAGAAATTCCAACAGTCCTCTTTGGAACAAGAGGAAAACTCTTTTCTTTCTCGGGATATAGGGAAAGTCATGTCTATTGCACTGTGGGGGAGGAATATATTTGTGTTCCTGATCTCTGTTTAGAAAGATCTCTCTGAAAGGCGGAGGAACGCCCGCCTCACCTTTTCTATAAGCTAGTCAATAACTACATCAATATTAACACAGATAGTCTACTGAAACCAGCTCAGGGGCGCACCTGGGGGAGCCACACGCTCAAATTTCAACCATTTAACGCCCGGACAGACTCTTACAAACATTTATTCTTCTCTCGCACCATCCCCGAGTGGAACGCCCTGCCTGGCGCGGTTGTTACGACTCCCACCGTTGAGTCATTCCGCGCCAGGCTGGAGGCCTGCCCGCCTTAGCCTGGGACCTCCTCCCCCCTACTTTGTCCCCCGTGGGGTTATCTGGGGGTCAAATAAGTTGAAGTTGAAGAAATTACCGTCACCGATGTGTTACTACTCGGGACCAACCACTAACCACTGTCTCTCTGCTGGAGCATTTCTCAGAATGGAGCTCCGGGCAACTTGCCTGTCTGGAGGATTGTTTGAATCAAGGATTAGAATTCATCAATAACTTAGTGGAAAAATCAAGATGTCAAATGTCTGTCCAACAATAAGTAGATCGACACAACTTACATACAGCCACTCAATCGTCGCCATGGCAATACGTTTTATTGTCTTCCTTGTTCTCATTTACCCTGGGTTCCAGACTGTTTATCGGGCCTTTTAGCCGGTTCTCTTTAGCCGCGCCTTGTAGTCAGTTCCTTCGGCGGCACAGAGACCCCAGTCCGCAGAACCCTAATTAGCGCACCGGGGATTTCTAGCCAGGGAGTTGACCGGCCCTACCCAACAAACAACAACTAGTAAAAGGGGCGCGGTTCACTCCCACGGGCTACAACTCCTCGGAGCGTTGATTAAGACCGGGCGGGCAGACTGTTCTTGGGCCGCCGAAGCAAATCGCCAGCGACCCGGTACTAGTCTGGCGCCCAGGGTAGTTCTCATTTGTCTCAAAGCGTAATTATATCCCCATTCAGTTCGACTTCTCAGTATATGCCGTCCTGATAACCAGACGTTAGGTCAATTTGCTATTCCATTAGACCGTGCTATCACGCTGCGACCAAAATTGGATCGTCTTGTCTTTATTGAAGAAAATCCATTAGTGGTGTGCCCTAAGGCACATCACTAGTCTTCCGGAGTAACCATTGTGTCATTGATATCATAATTGGAATATTATGCTAAATGTCAAAGCATGACTAAAAAGACAACAAATCAGACAAATCGTATGAAAAGACTTGTTTTTTTTGTCTGGAAAGTTTGTTGAGCGTAAACCGTTCAGTCGTAGCGAGGTCACCGCCATGTTGAAATGAGGCGTAATACGATGCAAGTACCTGTGTACTGTATAAGTCTAGTTAAATCTACAATAGTAAAATAATATTAGAGTCTGAGCAAACACATTGCATTATCTCTTTAAGATTTTGGTTTCGGAAGTTCGGACGGAAACTTTGTCACGTAGAGCCTTTCACAAAGGGCCGGTTTTCAGGTGTGAAAGAGTTCAGAGACGGTACGATACTACTACAGTCCAACTTAGAAATACATTACGTAGGATCATTGGGATTGAAATTTGAGGAGTCATAACGGCTTCTTGACTAAAATTTGCGAAAGAATAAGGAACAGACACACACAAAAGAAACAGCTAACAAAACAGTACCAGCTTAGCCGACTACTCATGTAATTTGTACCCTTCGGCGCAGAGGTGTTGCGAAAAAAAACCCGTCAAACCGGTTTGTCTACTCGACTACTACATCAAATGGTGAAGACCCTACGATTTCCTGCGGGCGTTTTCATAACACATGATTTGGGACGTGTTAGTTTAATTTTTGGTGTACTTGCTAAGAACATGGCCCTTTTGCTGAGACAAGGACGACAATGTTGGTCTGGTGTCCGAGGCCTGACGTCTTCCCATAGACAAGGTGTCACAACGGTAACCGACCTTCCCGACAACAACACGGAGGTAAGACATTCAATAGCAACGATCTTGTTTTGTGAATGGCATCATTTTTGGTACGTAACGTTAGCTAATACCAAAATGTAAACTTTGTTTCCTGAAAATCAATCATACACCCAATACAGTATCAGAAGATTTAGAGTTTCTAGGCCATATTTGGCTTCGGGGCTTGGACTCATACTGCGATAGTCTGGCAAGGTGTTTAATATGGTTCAGACTACATACAGCCTCACAAAGACATACACACACATGGCCAAACACACGTATTTAGCTAGTATGTATCCCTTGAAAATACAAGTGTTAAATGACAAAATTCTTGTCAACAGACTTATTGTAAGCAAGTCTGTACATTAGATGTACTTAAAATGTCAATATGCCAACGTGGCTACTCTTATTTCAATGGCTACTAGATGTCCAAACTTGTCTGGACTTAAACTTTGACGATCAAAAGGCCTATTTATCTGTCATTTCGAGAGAAGTGTAGTCTCCGATGAGACCATGAGAAATAATTGAGTATTGTGGCAGCTTTTTTTGATAGACTTCTTTCGCTATCTCGTTACCTTATTTGCAACCTCATGTAGTGACGTGAACCGGGAAAGTTCACACAGACTTGTAGATTAATTACAATCAGCGCAGGTCTGCCTCATTTGAATTCTAAACGAACTAAAAACATGATTAGAATAGCTCAGCGCGTTTTGAATACCAGCTTTTTTGGGGGAGGGTGACAAAATTTAGAAGGCAACGTCGCCACTATATTTAGCCAGTTTGACACTTAACGTTCAAGAGATATTTATGTTTGTTTGTCCGTTCATTTAGTCTTTCATTCATCTGCCGGAAAACGAAAATACGAAAGTAACTTGATTCGATGAAATATACAACGGCGTTTATTCATTCATTCATTCATTCATTCATTCTTCTTCTTCTTCTTCTTCTTCTTCTTTATTCCTCCCTTAGGAGAGCATAGCACATTTAAAATATAACAGTATTGATACATATTTAGAAGACAAAGAAATATTTACAAATCTCACGGTGTATGCCATCCGTCACATCTATATGTCTAAGCCTGTGGCGCTCGTTGTTCTACTGTAGTGATCGATTTCACTTAAGTCTCTACTCCCCTCACCGGGAATAATTTTTCAACGGCTCATAAGTTGTCATCACACATAACACTACTAGGTGCATTAATGTGAAAATTATGTGAATTTGCTGCAAAATTCCAAGAAAATGTGACATAATGTGAATCCGACCATAAATATGTGAAACCCAAAATGTGATTTTTTTTCAAAATGTGAATCGCGAAATGTTATCTTATGTGAAACAATGTAACCCTTTGAAAAATGTGAATCCATTATGTGAAATCGCACAACCCTAAAACGTGACCCAAAAAATGTGAATCTGAAATGTGAAAAAAATGTGAAGAAATGTGAAGAGGTTTTCTTCCGCAAACTGCAAAGAGTCAAATGTGAACTTATGTGAAATTCAAATCACATTTTTTCACAGAATCCTGGGAATGTGATTTAATGTGATAATGTTTCACATAATTTCGCATTTGCCGGTGTCCTAGCTGATTATGTGATTTTATGTGAAAAATTTCCCAACAGGCAACAGCTTTTATTTTCCACAATTTCTCAAAGTTTAACAGTAAATACTATGTTGATGCAGTAAACATCTATATATTTATCAATAAGAAACAGATATTAATCAATCATTTGTGAGCATCAGGAACTAATGCAGCACCCTTCTAACTTTTCGTCTTCAGCATCTACCGACGTTCGATCTTGTAATGCTGTCAGAAGTAATCTCTGGTAATATTTACATTATAATATCATTATCAAGTATGTGTTAAGTGAGCTCACGGGTGGATGCTGTAAACATTTCCGCGGCTGTATGACTTCGAAATTTCTAACCTGGCATCCAGTCTGACGTGTCGTCATTAGCTATAGGCCGGGCTATGTTCGGCCAAGCTTTCATTCGGGAAGACTGCGCTTTCTGCCGTTACGGTACATGTTATCTTTGCAACAGGTGGATGTATTACGTGGTAGAAATGTAATCGGTCGCAACGATAAACGGGGAACAAATGAACACCTATACCATGTAAAACTACTATCGGGTGCCAAATATTACCCCGGGGGCGGTAAACCCTTCTGTCCCGAAGAGATCCCGGCCAATACACGGTAGACCGGATTCCAAATTAATGGTCCCTTGACTTGGGATCTAAAATGCAACGAGCATATGTTTTGATGTTAAACACCTCTATCCAACTTCTAATAGCGTCCTTAAGACCCTCCACGCTCAAAATGTGTTACTAGGATGCTGTATATCTTGTCATATGATAACATACATTTTCAGGGAGGGCGAAGATTCTCAGGTTACGAAATTAACACGGAACTATTAATTTTCTAATCCAAGACTGCCAAGCAGATGTTTTTTTTTTATGACGTGGACAAAATCCTCGCTGTGTATATATCTTCCCGAATGAAAATGGTCTAACGCTCTACAAGTCAACAGCAGCCTATGACCACTACCGGAATCCTAGATATCTTGTGACTTTACAACATATCTTTCTCTCTTCCTACAGTGCTCCTTACACAGAAAACAACACGGAACCATAAACGTATAGATACAAGACGAATTACAATAGTGTGTCCGTGAGCGCATTAAAAACTCTTTAAACCGCGCGCGCTGTGTAACTTTCTATTTAGAAGTTTTTCTCTCGAATCCTCCACAAAACACTCGTTACTCCAATTATATTACTAGAATGATATATATCTTGACGTATTACAACAGGCATTTTAGGGGTGTCAAAGGTTCGACGGTCTTGAAAACAACACGGAACTACTAATTTTCTAATCCAAGACTGCCCAACACACGTATTATTGGACGTGTACGAAATCCGCGCTGTATATATTTCTGCCCGGATGCAATTTTCCAAACGCTGTACAAGTGGCCCGTAGCCTATGATCTTATACTAAAATTTTAGCTATCTTGTGACGTTACAACAAGTCTTTCAATTTCATACGGTGTTCTTAACACCAAAAAACAACACGGAACCATTAACTTCTCGATACGAGACGATTTACAATAGTGTGTCCGTGAGCGCATTCAAACTCTTTAAACCGCGCTGTGTAACTTTCTATTTAGAAGTTTTTCTCTCGAATCCTCCACAAAACACCCGTTACTCAATTAGAATAACCAGGATGCTGTATATCTTGACATATTACAACATGCATTTTAGGGGTGTCAAAGGTTCAACGGTCTAGAAAACAACACGGAACTACTTATTTTCTAATCCAAGACTACACAACAAACGTTTTATTTGACGTGTACGAAATCCTCGCTGTATATATTTCTACCCGGATGCCATTTTCCAAATGCTCTACAAGTGGCCCGTAGCCTATGATCTTATACTAGAAGTCTATGTATCTTGTGACGTTACAGCAAGTCTTTCCAACTTCCTACGGTGTTCTTAACACCAGAAAAAAAACACGGAACCATCAACTTTTCGATACGAACCGATTTACAATAGTGTGTCTGTGAGCGCATTCAAACTCTTTAAACCGCGCGCGCTGTGTAACTTTCTATTTAAAAGGTTTTCTCTCGAATCCTCCACAAAACACCCGTTACTCAAATTATATTACTAGAATGCTGTATCTCTTGACGTATTACAACGTGCATTTTAGAGGTGTCAAAGGTTCAACGGTCTAGAAAACAACACGGAACTACTAATTTTCTAATCCAAGACTACACAACACACGTTTTATTTGACGTGTACGAAATCCTCGCTGTATATATTTCTACCCGGATGCAATTTTCCAAACGCTGTACAAGTGGCCCGTAGCCTATGATCTTATACTAAAATTTTAGCTATCTTGTGACGTTACAACAAGTCTTTCAATTTCATACGGTGTTCTTAACACCAAAAAACAACACGGAACCATTATCTTTTCGATACGAGACGATTTACAATAGTGTGTCCGTGAGCGCATTCAAACTCTTTAAACCGCGCTGTGTAACTTTCTATTTAGAAGTTTTTCTCTCGAATCCTCCACAAAACACCCGTTACTCAATTAGAATAACTAGGATGCTGTATATCTTGACATATTACAACATGCATTTTAGGGGTGTCAAAGGTTCAACGGTCTAGAAAACAACACGGAACTACTTATTTTCTAATCCAAGACTACACAACACACGTTTTATTTGACGTGTACGAAATCCTCGCTGTATATATTTCTACCCGGATGCCATTTTCCAAATGCTCTACAAGTGGCCCGTAGCCTATGATCTTATACTAGAAGTCTATGTATCTTGTGACGTTACAGCAAGTCTTTCCAACTTCCTACGGTGTTCTTAACACCAGAAAAAAAACACGGAACCATCAACTTTTCGATACGAAACGATTTACAATAGTGTGTCTGTGAGCGCATTCAAACTCTTTAAACCGCGCGCGCTGTGTAACTTTCTACTGAGAAGTTTTTCTCTCGAATCCTCCACAAAACACCCGTTACTCAAATTAAATTACTAGAATGATATATATCTTGACGTATTACAACAGGCATTTTAGGGCTGTCACAGGTTCGACGGTCTAGAAAACAACACGGAACTACTAATTTTCTAATCCAAGACTGCCCAACACACGTATTATTGGACGTGTACGAAATCCGCGCTGTATATATTTCTGCCCGGATGCAATTTTCCAAACGCTGTACAAGTGGCCCGTAGCCTATGATCTTATACTAGAATTCTAGCTATCTTGTGACGTTACAACAAGTCTTTCAATTTCATACGGTGTTCTTAACACCAAAAAACAACACGGAACCATTAACTTTTCGATACGAGACGATTTACAATTGTGTGTCCGTGAGTGCATTTAAACTCTTTAAACCGCGCTGTGTAACTTTCTATTTAGAAGTTTTTCTCTCGAATCCTCCACAAAACACCCGTTACTCAAATAGAATAACTAGGATGCTGTATATCTTGACGTATTACAACATGCATTTTAGGGGTGTCAAAGGCTCAACGGTCTAGAAAACAACACGGAACTACTAATTTTCTAATCCAAGACTACACAACACACGTTTTATTTGACGTGTACGAAATCCTCGCTGTATATATTTCTGCCCGGATGCCATTTTCCAAATGCTCTACAAGTGGCCCGTAGCCTATGATCTTATACTAGAAGTCTATCTATCTTGTGACGTTACAGCAAGTCTTCTCAACTTCCTATAGTGTTCTTAACACCATAAAATAACACGGAACCATCAACTTTTCGATACGAGACTATTTTTTTTTATTATAGTGTGTCTGTGAGCGCATTTAAACTCTTTAAACCGCGCGCGCTGTGTAACTTTCTACTGAGAAGTTTTTCTCTCGAATCCTCCACAAAACACCCGTTACTCAAATTAAATTACTAGGATGCTGTATATCTTGACGTATTACAACAGGCATTTTAGGGGTGTCACAGGTTCGACGGTCTAGAAAACAACACGGAACTACTTATTTTCAAATCTAAGACTGCCCAACACCCGTTTTATTCGACGTGCACGAAATCCGCGCTGTATATATTTCTGCCCGGATGCAATTTTCCAAACGCTGTACAAGTGGCCTGTAGTCTAAAATCTTATACTAGAACTCTATGTATCTTGTGACTTTACAACAAGTCTTCTCAACTTCCTATAGTGTTCTTAACACCAGAAAACAACACGGAATCATCAACTTTTTAATACGAGACGATTAACAAGTGTGTCCGCGAGCGCACTTGAACTCTTTTAACCGCGCTGTGTAACTTTCTATTTAGAAGTTTTCTTCTCGAATGCTCCACAAAACACCCGTTACTCAAAATGAATTACTAGGATGCTATATATCATGTCATGTTACAACATGCATTTTAGGGGTATCGAAGGTTCTCTGGTGGAGAAAACAACACGTAACCAATGATTTTCCAATAAAAGACTACGTAATAGATGTTTGTCATGACTTGTGTGAAATTTATATATTTTCCTTTCGTAGTTTTTCGATCAAGGTTTTAGTAGCATTAAAAGTGGCGGTGACTAATTTGTAGCTAATTCAGGGGAAATCGGTAGTGATTAAGACAGTCCAAATACCAGGGAAGGGCGATATGGGAATTTTAAGCGAATATATAGATACGTGCATAGACCATATTGAAACCATAGTCTGGGCTCCATGGTAATGCGAGCCAAGTCAAGCTAAGTTTGTAATTTCTCCTTTAGTCGGCATATATACAAAAGAAAAAAAAATACTGTTCTCTACGACTTGTGTTTTTCAAGCCATCCGGCAGTTTTGTATATATTCTAACAGACTTCGCAATCATATGTACCGCGGCTGTCGGCGGCAGCGTTGGTTGCCGCAGTGCTTTGATTTTCGCCGTTAGAGAGATCATTTTCCACGTTGTATTCTTGCAACCCAAATGTTTCAAAGTCCTGATCAAAATTCACTGAAAAAAATATCAAAGTTGTTCCACAGTTGAAAACAAAGCAAATTCGCCAAGCGTTTGGCCTGGGATGTATGCATATTGGGTAATTCGCACCTTGACGCGACATTGACTTTTCCCACCCGTTATACGCATAGTACAATAGAGACTTTGCCCGTCCACTCTCCTTCTATATAAAACCTCCTTGATTGAAACAAAAAAAGCAATGTAAATTCTGTATGTGTCTTATTAATTTATTGAGACAGTCTCATTTTATCCCTGCTTCGGCACATGGGAGTTTTATCTGTGAAAGGTCCAACATGTGTGAAATTCTACCATTTTACACCTTCGCAAAAAAGGAGTTTCATATGAATATCAAAGAGTCGGCTTTGTATGAGCCCGTTACAATAGCTGAATATGTACGGCAAGGGGCGCGGCAAGTATTTACAAAACAGGCGTTAGCCTTTCAAACAAATAAACAATTTCTCTATTTGGATGGCAGGGGCTTTGAATGTCATTGTCCAACCAAGAGTATCTATTGTGAACTTGCAAATTGGGAACATACGCTGGTGCGATGCTTGCATTTGTAGATTGTAATCATGTTTGCTTCAGAAAACGAACGTATTTCAATAAGATATAAGATGCAAAGATTGACTTGGTTACTCATTAATTAGGTTCTCCAAACATCTGTGAGAGTTTGAAACATCTTAGTCATCTACTTGATGTCGGCCATAATGCTTACATTGAATCTTTTACACAGACTGTCTTTACAAATTTGGCCGAGGAGTTTCAAAAAGATCAGGAAGTTATTGACTCTCTTAATTAAAATCTATGGTGGGACATTAAGGCGAGGGGCTGGGCGTTGCTGTCAAAGTGTGAATGGGGCGTGACATTAGGTGCTTTCACTTGTAAAGTAGTTAATCAACAACTAAACAGTGGCACGCATGGGGAGAGGAGGAGTTTTTCACACCTGTCAATTGTTGTCTGAACGCTAAAATGATAGTCAAGTCACAGCGCAAAGCGTTATATCGATTGCAACACATATTTTGCGAGCATATCTCATAAATGTTTAGCTTAATTGACGAAGAAAAGTGACGTTGAGAAAAAAAACTACCTTCTAGCTGGCATACAAATGTCACCGTTCAATGATGGTGAATTATCAAACTTTGAAAGAAAGACTACATTAATTGTAAACGTGTGGGGGGGGGGCTTGTAGTATAGACGTCATATATAAACGTCGGGAAAAATCAATACACTTACCTTTTACATATTCTGTTAATTCAAATGTTTCAAATCTTGTGTAAGGCAATTCACATTAAATTTCACATACAAAAAATGTGAATTTAATGTGATTCGCATATCACATTTTTTCACATTTCGCTTTTTCTGAACATCACATAAATTTCACATTTCTCGGCTTGCTAGCTGTTTTCACATCTTATAACATTTTGCAGCACACCGCATTTCACATAACTTCCACATGAAGTCACATTTTATAAAATGTGATTTAGTGTAACATTATTTCACATTTTCACCGAGAGCACGTTTCACATAAAATCACATAAATATAGGCGGCGGAAAAATGCACTGATAGTCACATAACTTCACATAATGGGTGAACAGCCAACTTCACTTTTAGATAACATATTTTTACATTTGAAAATGTGATTTTTCTAGATCTTTTAGGGTGAATGTGAAAAAATGTGACGCAAAATAATAACATTTTTTCACATTTAAGTGTCGCTCTTCAGAAATGTGACCTGAATGTTATTTTATGTAATTATCTGTCAACTTATGTGAAAAAATGTAATGCTGTTGGACCTCAAAATTTTTAACATTATATCACATTTTATCACATTTTCTTCGAAATTTGCCGAAAATTCACATAATTTTCACATTTATGCACCTAGTAGTGTAATCACATGGTCATCAGCCCTATCCGCATAGCTTCATCACACTTCAGTTAAATATAACGGTGTTGATACATCTATAAAAGACCAAACATATTTACACATCTCACGGCCTGTGACGTCTGCCACATCAATATGTCAAAGCTTGTGTTACTTGTTGTTCTTCTGTAGTGCGCGATTCACTTCTGTCTCTCCTCCCCTTATCGGGTATAATTTTTCAGCGGCTTTTAAGTTGTCGTCACACATAACCACATGGTCATCAGCCCTATTTCCTTTCACAGTTTCCACATTGTGACCCTTACATACATTCTCTGGTGTCCTTTCCTGACTCTAATTACCAGGTATAGTTAAAGTCTCTGTTCGTCTCAGTTCCTGGGTTTTACTATATCAATGTCTGTAAGTTCTTTGTTCTTTGCGCGTGTGTTGCAGGCTGTTGCTATCATTTCCATCTCGTGTGCTTCAGTGCCATTATTGCTAGCGGTTTAATGGTTTGTGCTGCTGTTGTCATAAACTCTTCCCACTGATCCTCTGACACCTCTTCCGCAACTCTAGCCCCCAGCAACACTTCAACAAGCCTCTCATCTTGCTGTTGGTTTATATTCGCAGCCACGTTTGTTCCCAGATAGTCTGTGATGTTATCCATCAATGCATCCCTTGTCGAATTAAAGGTTGAACACTGTGTGATAAAGTGTCCTACTACATCCTGTGTTGTCGTTCCGCATGTGGGGCATGGTCTGGGTGCCTGCTCTGTTGGAGCTGTACTCATGTGTATGACCCTTTGCAGGTTTTCTCTATGTGTGGGCTTCTTCTTTGCCAGGTGCCATAGTTTGTGTGGTCTCCTGTTTGTCTCATGTATCTTGTAGAATCTGGGGCATGTTGTGCGGTCATTTACCCTCTCTCTCCATCTCCGCTCTTCCGTTTCTTCTATCGCTGTCTTTACTATGGTCTTCCACTGGTCTTTGCCTGGGAATTCCATTGTGATCCAGTACTGTTCTAGGTACACTTGTAGACCATATTGCTCTGCAATCTCGAAGCAGTCTCCCAGGAATCCTTCTGTCTTCCTTTTGCTTGAGGTTAAAACATGTGAGTATAACCTGTATAAGAAGATCTTCTTCGCCAAGCATGTGTGGTGTAGTGTTGTCAGTCTCCCAAACAGCAGTAGCTTGTGTTTGTTCAGTATCGCTCTGAGCGGCATCATTCCAAGGGCTGCAAGGCTCGCATTTGTCTCGGTCTGAAAGTTCATGCCCTGCATACGCTTTGCACTCGCCCTATGAACCCTCTCTAGTTTCTGCATTTCTGTGGAAGTTGGGAACCATAGCTCACATCCTTGCAACATGCTGGGTAGTACGAGCGTGTGGTAGAGCTTTTTGGTGGTGACAGGGTTCAGCCTCCTACCTTCCAAACCAGTGGCTAATATTGCACTTGTCTTCCCCTTTCCCTTCTGACAAGCTTTTTCTGTTGCACTGGCTGATCGCAGGCCGGCTTCGTGTATTACCCCTACATGTGTTACTTGGGAGACTTCTGGGATAGTACTTGCTCCCATTCTCCATCCCGTGTTTGGCTCTGTTGAGGGGTTTTTCTTCTTACTCTGCCCAAAAACTACACACTTGCTCTTTTCCGGAGCAAACTGGAAACGCCATCTCCTTCCATAGTTCTCCATCTTGTTGATCATGGTTTGCAGGCCGTTTCTTGAGCTGGCCAGGAGGCAGATGTCATCGGCCAGGGCTGGTGTGCTGCAGTTGATCCCTCCCACTGAGACTCCACACTTCATTTTCTTTAGCTCTTCATGCACGTCGTTGGTAGCTAGTAGGTAGCACATCAAGGACAGGACGCCTCCTTGATTCACGCCCCTTGTGGTCTTGAATTCTCTTGAGAACCCTCCATTCAACAGTACTCTGTATCTGTTTCCAGTGTGCATTTCCCTGAGCAGCCTCCACATTTTCCCATTTGTTCCTTCCTTGTAAATTTTGTACAGCATCCCTTCAATCCAAACTGTATCATACGCTTTTCTCGTGTCGAGAAAGCACCCATAGACCTCGCTGCCTCTCTCTATGTAGTGCTTTAAGGTTTCCTGGACAGTTAAGGCTACGGTTATGTTACTGCAACCCTTTTGACCGCCACTCTGCAACTCATGTGGCACACCTCTTGCTTTTAGCCATGGCCTCCACCTCTCGTACAGGACTTTTTCCCACACCTTGGATATGCAGGGCATCAGGGTAACCCCTCTGTGGGCATCAAAGTCCGTCATTCATTCATTCATTCATTCATTCATTCATTCATTCATTCATTCATTCATTTATTCATTCATTCAATATTTTCAGCGACTGGAAGAGAAGACAAAAATCGACCAAGTAACTTCAGTCGACAGAGGTCAGTTTAACGTGCGAGTGGTCACCAAACACATCGAAGTACAGTCCACGAGCGACCGCACTCCTCTGACCGACGACAGACCGCTCGTTCTGCTCTTCTCCTGGCTGTACGCTAGCAGGAAAGTGCTGGACAAACACCGCGTCTTGTACCACCGGCGGGGGTACGACGTCCTGACGGTGAGAGGGGACCCTCGCTACGCCTTCTCACCGACAGGGTTCGCGAAGAACATTGCCATAGACGCCCTGAAGTTCCTGAAGGCTGAAGCCAATCCGAAACAGCCGTTGCTTTTGCACACGGTGTCTGTTGGGTGGGCTCCGTACGTCATGCTGCTGAAAAACGCACGAGATAATGCAGAATATGGCGACGTTCTGGGCAGGGTTGTCGGGCAGGTGTTGGACGCTCCGATCGGGGACACGAGGGGATGTGCAGTCGGAGTCGGGAAGTCCATCAACAATCCCGTCGGTAGGCTGCTGTACACCGCCGGGATCTGGAGCTTCTTCACGTTCGTACCGGGAGTGCTGAAATCACACGATTTTGTAGGCAAAATTCTTTTTCATTATTTGTTCATTTGTTGGTTTGGGTAAACAATGTACATGTACTGTTGTACAGCCAATGTTGCTTAACTACGACACCCTCATGCAATGTATGCCAAAAGTATGAACAAAGCCCTGTACGCACATGTCCCAGATATGGCATGGGACTAGAGGACCTGAACCAGAAATGCAAGCTAAATTGATTAAATCAATTGGGCAATCAGATGCTCGCAGTTTGAAATCTAAAAAAAAGGCACTTCCAACACAGTATATGGCATTGGAAGTGCCAGAAGTGGCAAAATATTTCCCCAAAAAATTAAAATAAATCGTTTTGAAGAGGTTTATGCCAAAAATTGGAATGTAGTCCTTTAAATATTTGTTTAAGGCAAATTTCAGGTCATCCAGTTGAAATACCAGGGCGCAGGAGGCCGAGATGTACATTTTTGGTCTAGAAATAGCCCCAAAACGCAATGAAATCAGTTTAAAGGTATATATCGAGAAACAAATGAAGAAAAAACAAACATCCAGGGGGTATTTGCCTACCCTACCTTTGTGCCAAATGTCAGGTCATTTAGCAAAAAAATGACAAATATGAATCGATTTGAAGATTTGACACGAGGAGGAGGAGGAGGAGAAGAAACATGAGAGAAAACAATGTGTTTAGCCCATACCTACAGTACGGGCGAAACATAACAATCAATATCATATGTAAACAATCAATATGTTACCAGCCAATGTTTTGCGTCATTCATTCAGTTAATCTGTTTTTTTTTCACTCGTTTATTTTACTTGATTGGGTCTTTTTGTGCAACAAATTTGTTTTAAAAATGTTAACGCGTTGCTATAGACAAAAACTTTAAAAAAATGTTATTAGATAATTTTGTGACGTTGAGCATCATTTTTATAAAGGATTGTCTCGTATAGCGTAAGTTGCACAATGCCTGCCACTAGTCATAAAATGCATTGACTTAAATTTTTTATATATACAACCTCACAGTGAGAATATATAATTGCAGACATGTTTTTCATGACGACATTTTTATCTTAACTCATCCAGACACGCTCGTATTGGGAAACACAGATTCTGAAGACTCCGATTCTGTTGTACGGTTGCCATAACGACCCGATGTCTACCAAAGAGTACAACGAGCGCTGCGTCGAGGGCTGGCGGAAACAGGGCTGCGACGTCCGGCTGCAGTTCTGGGACAACTCCGCCCACTCTAACCACATGAGGGTTCACAGAGAAGAGTACGTCGCCGCCTTAGACAACTACCTGGACAGTTTACAACTGAAAATGTAGTTTCTGACTGGAGTACTGCTTCTCACCGCTAAGTAGCCGATGTAGGTGGCGCTTTTGCGGCGAGAACGTAATCAAACGTAAATGTAGTGTTTGTCAAACATGCACTGGTGATGTCCACCTCTGCACGAAGACCGCGTGGACATATTAAATTTAAAGCTTATTGCAAGTTCTTGTTCGTAGGCTAATTGCAAGTTCATATAACATGTAATGACGGACAGACAATGGTTAACAATATAACTTGTGACTATTCTAGTCTAATTACTAACGTATTTAAAATATAAAAGTTCTTTCGCACACAGGTATATACTAAGTTCTTGTACCGCCCTTTCTCTATTTCGAGGGGATTGGCACTAATTCTATTTTGCTAATTGCAAACAGCCCAGCCGGGCCCCGGTAGGAAAATGTGACCCTAGCATTACATATTTTGTAGCGGTGCCCTTAGTGGTGCAGCCCCGGCCCTGCTCTAGAGCCACAAATCACTACTAGGTTACAGCGTTTATTTGGTTGATTTTAACTGTGAGTTAGAACTACCGGGGCCCGGCCGGGCCCCAAAATAACCCGGTGAACAACAGGGTGTCACAAGGGACCACTAATACTACAGTTATTCTGAATTGCTACTTTTAATGCTCGAAAGTAGATGGGAAAAGACAACGCATAATCGAATAAATAATTAGAATTATGTTACATGTAATTTACATGCTCGTGGAATAAAGGACGGAACAATCCTAGTGAAACAGCGGCCCCTTGCGGTTTTTTTTACACGGCATGCGAAGGCACGTAGTTTGTATAGTAATTAGCATACAACCTTGTCTTGACTTACTATTCTATTGAACCTTCTGAAACTCTTCACTTCATTAAGATATCTGTTCAGAGTTTTTATATAAAACCTAGTTCTACCAGATCTTTCCTTAGTCACTGACGAACGATAGCAGATGCTGTCTGAAACATCTGTTTCAAAATTTTATCCAGTTGCTTGAGTAACTATTTTTGGCGTAACGATGTAACATTTAGCTTAAAGTTTCTACCCTGGCTAAATTGGCATTTTGCATTGCCATTATATATTGTTTTCTCATTAATGAGTTACGAAAGAACTGTAGGTGGTACAGTGTACGTACATCTCTCCATTGTTTCTACACTGGTGACAGCGTGTGTTACCCACTAAGACACCACTTCTATGCATCTAATACTACATGCATATCTTACTATAATTCTATTGGTTCTACTATTGCCCAGACTAATGTGGTTAGTATTACATAGAGATATAGAGGCATTATAGTAATTTATGATATCTAATATATACAACTTATATTATCAGGTCAATCCAATTATAAGTCTAAACGCCTGAAGAACTTTCATAACGATCATTGCGACAGTGCATTCAGTTGTACAAGATTGTCTTCAGCCATATAGTACACACGATTATTTGAAATTTGCAACTTATTCGAAAACTTCTGAATCAGTGAATTCTAAATGTTATACATGTGTCTGCATCAAGTTATATTCCATAGACGTCCAATTCTTTATGTTCGTCTGCATTGTCTAGGCAACATTGAAACTATTTCTAATCCCATCATCACTCGCATTTTTTGTAATGTCATCAGACATACTGGAATATCATTAAACATAGAAGACTAAAAACATGTTGAAATAGAAGCCTAATAGTAAAGACCATAAGCCATTGAAATTGTATCAATTTAGCAGAATCCGATTACATAATGTAGTAGTAAATGGACTAATTATGATAATAATGATCGTGCTCAAACTTTACGACACATCATCTACGGTGGTCTCATTGTAAAGTGGTCTCACTGCAAGGTGGTCTCACTGTACGGTGGTCTCATTGTAAAGTGGTCTCACTGCAAGGTGGTCTCACTGTACGGTGGTCTCACTGTACGGTGGTCTCACTATACGGTGGTCTCACTGTACGGTGGTCTCACTATACGGTGGTCTCACTGTACGGTGGTCTCACTGTACGGTGGTCTCACTGCACGGTGGTGTCACTGTACGGTGGTCTCATTGTACGGTGGTCTCACTGTACGGTGGTGTCACTGTACGGTGGTCTCATTGTACGGTGGTCTCATTGTACGGTGGTGTCACTGTACGGTGGTCTCATTGTACGGTGGTCTCATTGTACGGTGGTCTCACTGTACGGTGGTGTCACTGTACGGTGGTCTCATTGTACGGTGGTCTCATTGTACGGTGGTGTCACTGTGCGGTGGTTTCACTGTACGGTGCAATAGTACCGCCATCCCTTGATGACCTTTACAGGTTGTGCTTAAAAGAAATAAGATAAACTTTTTAGACATTTCAACCATGAATGTTGAGGAAACCTTGAAAAAAATAGATATCTTCAAAAAAGAACTGCAAGAAAAATATAGACACTTACAGTCAGCTTTGATGGAGGTTATAGTATCTAGGTCTTTCTTCTTGCCTTCAATTTCCTAGAACACAATATCATCCGGATTAAAAGTTAGCTGATATACGAGAATAAATCAACCTGTACAAGTAATGGTTGGTGCAATGGCCTAGTTGGTACAGTGCTCGCCTTGCACACAGTAGGTCGTGAGTTCGAACCCCGACCGGGTCATACCAATGACTCTAAAAATGGTACATACTGCTTTCTCTGCTTAGCACTCAGCATTTGGGAAAGAGTATGGAAGTTAAACACACATCACTACCAGCGGACCAGCCCCCTGCTGTAGTGACTTGCACAAATGTGTGTGGCCCAAGGGCTATAGAAATGGAGATGGGCGCCACCCCTATGCGTCTTTTCAAGACTCCCGGGTCACTATAATAAGTAATGATCACTACAACGATACGTTGTATATTCACTATTATATTACTTCGTGTCCACACATTTCTGAATGGTATACGGCGTCATAATACATGATTGGTTCCTATGACACCCGAAAAAAAATACCGAGTGAGCGCCATGTGGAATTAATGGCACAGAGCTCACAAGTGGTGTATATGGAGTAATAATGACTGGGGTTTATGGCAAAATGGAGCCTTCTCATTGGTCAACGTCATTTGGTATATCATAATATGCTCATCAGTGACAAAGGTGTAGTTGATCATTACATCAAATTTCCTTTGAAAGTCTTCTTTGGTGTCGTCACAGAGTGTCAGGATGGCTTCCTTCAGACGACCCCACTCCCAATCCACTCTGCGGTTACCTGTTAGTAAAAGAAGAAAGAATACAAAATATATATATTTCTTTGTTTTTACATTAGGATATACAACAGAAGCGCTGTTGTCCACTCCATTCATTATCTTTGAAATATGATAACATGTATATACTGTCCCACGCTATTAGAATAGCATTATTATATTAAAATATTCAAAGGTACACACGATGCATTGGTATTACATAAGTAACTTATAAGTTACAGTTACTTAGTGACAAGCAACTGCTCGAGTAACTGTCACTTTGTGTATCTCTTACTACCTTGATGTCTAATCTTCATCGACGTATGCGTTGGTATTCTTCCCATGCATATATACATCACGAAAATACCAATCTTTGGAGAGAACCCTTTGGGAAAGTCATCCCTCTGAATTCTCCCAATCTAAAATCAGTAGAAAACAGAATATAAGGAGTACCACCTTGACACAACTATTATGAAACAAAGAAACGCTCCGGAGGATTATAAATCTTCTATATAGGGTATGAAATAGAGTGGACACATTCCTCAAGCTAACCGAAGGATCCATCCGTTGAGGCGTATGCAGTATAATATGACAGCACTGCCAAAGTCCACCACACTACCGAGGTTGGCTTGAGGTTGCCCACCACTATTTGCCTATTATATATTTTATGTATGATTGTAAAGTTTCTCTCGTGAGGAGTTAGAAAATGAGCGTACCAAGATCTTTGTTCAGTTCCAAACTTTCCATGTACAACTTCCTGGCTGCCTCATAGTCCTTCTTGTCGTGGTGGAATCTCCCTATTAGGTACACGGTATCTGCAATGTCCGGGTGTCTGAAACATGAAAATTGCAATGATTATATGGACAATAGAATAGAAACAACGTGATATATACACATGCCGAGTACCCGTACCCATTTTCTGCAAATCAGCTTAACGCTGCATGGTGATCAGGAATGTATACGAAGTTCTAGTTGTAAATGCAATATCACTATGTTACGTCGATGAAGGTTAGAAATCCAGGTGATTGACAAATACGATACAAAGTTACTCAAAGAACTGGATAGGTTTTGTGAACGGCCAGTTACTAACGAAAGATAATGGATACTGTCTGAAACAACTGGTCGTTTACAAAACGTATCCAGTTGCTTGAGTATACGTAACACTTGTATTGTGTATCACTTTGTTAGTTAATGATTAAGCAAAGGTTAATGTTGTATATGTCAATGTTAAAAGCAAAAATATCTCTCTTTTTCTCTCTATATATATTAGATAGATAGTGCCTTAGTGTGGGGTCGTGTGGCGTAATGGCAGAGCGTTCGGCTCAGAACCATGTGGTCCCGGGTTCAAGTCCTGTCATGTCAGCGATGTTGTGCCCTTGGGAAAGGCACTTTACACGACTTTCCTCGCTCCACCCAGGTGTGAATGGGTGCATAACTTCGGTTAGGGAAGGTCGCATTGAGGTCAATGGCGCCGAATGGCTGCCGACCGGACCCTCGCGACAGTTCAATAAAATGCAAGTGTGGAGCAAATATGTATTATGTGAACCCTGTAAACCCTGCATCAATTCAGCGATCAACAAGAAATGTTGCCATTGCACGGGTGATTTCTGATAAATAAAAAAACATTATTATAGATAGATATAGATATATATATACAAAACTATTATCACAAACATTACAGATATAGTACAAATAGAGTACATAAGCGGCCACTTGACATGACATGCACCCACCGATCGTAATTCTTTCTGAAGATGTCCAGCGCCTGCTTCCCTTGGCTGATAGCGTTGTCGTACTCCCGTTTGGCCTGGTAACAGCGAGCCATGTTGTAGTGTAGTAGTCCGCTGTTACTCTGTCCCTGTAAGATTACAGACAGTCGAGAAAATGATTCTGATGTAGACGTGGTTGTCATTTGTTATACAGGTTTTAGTTTGACGCGCATAAGTCGTTTCTTTTTCATTTTGCAAAACGATATTCACAGTTAGATTTCGTCAACAGCAAGGTCGTTAGGTATAGCACAATCTTTTCTTAACATTAAAAAAAGCTTTACAAGACATTTCACCTTGCGTATCTTATATAACCTGAATGCGTAACCTTCATCGACGTAAAGGTCCAGTTTATTGAAGTGCATAAGTATTTTTTTCTTTGATTCTGCTTAAAGCACCCTCCAAGAAGCAGGACCCCTATCGTTGGCTCGCTCGCGTAGGGGCCTGCTCTTTAGCCCCGGTAGACACGGTTCTGGTGACGTTACTGACAGTTACTCATCAATGAGTAATGAGCTATCCTTATCTGGCACAATTTGGCGATTAGTTTGTTCTGAACCTGAAGTAACGATGTGAGACGTAACCTGATTGGTTGATAGCTTCCCACCGTCCTTTGCGCTTTTGCTCTAGATGAGGTTTAGCAAACCCTCTGATTGGCTGAAGCTGTTTTGTTGGCGACGGCGCCAGAACCGTGTCTTCCGGGGCTAAAGAGCATGGGCCCTACGCGAGCGAGCTAACGAATCGAGTGATAGGGGTCCTACTTTTAGGAGGGTGGCATAAAGTTATTCACAGTTTTGATATCTTCAACATCAAGATCATTACACATTCAGAAAATGTGTATGTTAAAAATTATATTAAAGCTAAACATATGTGAACTTATTCAGATTTGATTGCATTGTGTAAATTATAGCAGAGTTTAAAGGAGCTAGGAGCAGAACTTTCCTCAGTTTTCATCCGTTTTTCCAGGTCCACCGCTTTGTCGAAGTACTCCAGCGCCTTGTCGAAGTTCTGTGAGCTGAGCGCCCATATGTTCTCTCTCGAGTAATACCAGCCCATGTCCAGGTACATGGTCCCCACGTTCATCAGGTAAGTAGGGCAGTCTATGTGCTGGTCAGAACCTGATAAAGACAGCATAATTAAGTCAGCAATAGGAGCCCCATCAGCCAATCGGATGACCCCATCAGCCAATCGGATGATCCCCGTCTGCTGTTTGCCTGGAACTTACGTTGACTCTTGACAGTAAGCGGCGACATGATTTGACAAAGATTGATAAAAACTTGCCGATAACATTTAGAAAACGCAGTATACACTGAAAAGCTACGGTCTATTGATATGCAAATCAAGGACACCGACATGGCGGCACATGTCCCCTTCATTGATATACAAAGGCTATTTTCGTGAGAGAGGTGTCAAACCTTTACGATTTATGCTGGGCTGAAACTTTATGACCACATCTATGATACAAATGAACGGCACACCTATTGCTCTTTGCACCATCTCATAAGCCTGCCTGTGCCTCTCCAGTCCTTGGTTGAGAATGTTCATGTAGCCCACCGGATCGCTTTGAAGTGTCCGGGCGTGGTGGTGGTGGGCATACCCCAGAGAGTTCACCGTCCTAGCGGTCATTATGTCATCTGTTAAGATCTAAAGTGTAAAGGGATATCCGAATATTAGTACGTTGTATTTACTCTTGACAGTATACCCTCAAGATAAAAGCATCCACAGAAAAAACAGTGTTTACATTGTCCAATACTACTTTCAAAAGGCATACTTCAGTGCCAGGTTGCGAATTAGATAGAAATATACGGTGGCCTAGAAAAGAATTATTTTTACCTACGAAAACAAAATTGTCATTATGGGCCACCGTACATTTTATGAGAAGCATGCATAGAACCTTGTGTTTCGAGGTTTGTGTATGTTTGTGTTTGTGTCAATGATGGCTCGTACCTCCGATTGAATCTCGAGGGCCTTCTGAAGTTGCTGCACATTTTCTTCATACTGCCCCAGCTGGCTGTAATACACGCCTGGAAGAGTACGGATACTTGGAATCAAACACAACTGAACATTTAGAGAAGACTTTAAGTGAAAGCGGATATGTAGTTTTCGGTTTGTTTGTTTGTCCTGGTGTGTTTTTGCTTTTAAGATAAATTCAAAATTGTTCTTTACCTTGTGGGTTTACTAATAATCTATCAGACGGGAACCCGGCAGCCTAGGGAGAGACTAGTAATAAAGGTTGATATTGATGTTGACATATAGAGGAATCGACCGATCCTGACTGTCTATCCTAATTAGCAGTTTTACAATGATAGCATGTCAATTAGAAGTTAAGACCAATAAGAGAGTGGCTACATGTCCATAAGATATTTGCATGTTAAGGTTTTGACAGAGGTGGGGTATGGGATTGGCGTATTGTTTGAAACATTTCTACATACCTTCTACGTAGTGATATCGCGCTAAGCTGAGCCGGACGGTGTCAGTCTCTCTGTTCGGCAGGGTCTGCAGGGTTTTGAACGCCTCGTCCAGGAACCTCCTAGCTGCCTGATAGCTCTGGTTCTGAAGGATGTTCTCAGCTAGCCAGCACATCATCTCTGCTGCGCACTGCCATTTTCCCTGAAATGAATCCAAAAGGGTCTCATATACAAGTGTCTAGGGATGTCCCTGTAGCTCAACTGGTAGCAACGTCATAGTTGAGCTCCTGGTTCCAATTAGCTGATAACTGGGAGACCCCGGTTCAATCCTGGGTCAGGACATCTCGGTCGGGGCTGCGCTCGTCTTCCAGAAGGTTAGTGAAATAGGGGTCTATTTTCATCAGGGTGCACCGATATCGACTTACAACAACCTTTGACCCATTGTCGACGTCACGCATGAAACAATTTACGCGTCCAGAGCGATTTGATTCAGTTAAAAACTGCGGTGAGTTACTTTTTCTAGTTGGAGAATAGTCTAAACTTTCCGTAATGTAATTTTTCAACAGCCGTACCTGCTCTTTTGCTGCGTTCATGCGGCTGTTGTAGAACCTGATCCGTTCGTCCACAGTCAGCATCTGCTCCAGTAACACCCCTACTGACGCCTGATGTTTTTCTTTTTTTTCCTTGTCTGACCCCTGATCGTTTTCTTTCTTTTTCTTTTCTGACGCTTGACCTTGATGTTTGGCACTTTCTGGCTCAGCCGGGTCCAGCCAGAACCGGTTATCACCTTCTTCATGTATGGTCCTAAACAATGCAACAAATGGTGTTTGTCAATAACAAACAAACAAACAAATAAAAAACAAAAAAACAGCGCATTTAAAAATGACTATCTAATCAAAACGTTTTTTTGCATGTGTGTTTGTTGTGCAGAGTGGAAGTCCCGTAGCCTGTCTGAAAGGCTGGCTGCTGCAAGAAATAGACAAGCCTGGAGACAGATCTCCATCTTCACTGCTACCTTGTCCCCCCAACGACCCGGAGGTCAAGGGACTAGGTGTGTAGGTGTGTTGTTGTTGTGCTTGCTTGTTTGTTTGTTTGTTTGTTTACTTAAGGCACAAACAAACAACAATTGTTTGACACTGCATTTTCAGATATCATTCAAGGTGACACACAACGGGATTACAAATATTTGCTTTATTCAAACACATGTCACCAATTCTTAAGTGTCTACATGCCTGTGTTTGCGTGTGTGTGAGTGTGTGCACATGTCTGTATGTGCATGTATGTATGTATGTGTGTGTGTGCATGTCCTTGTGTGCTTGTGCTTGTGTGTGTGTGTGTGTGTGTGTGTGTGTGTGTGTGTGTGTGTGTGTGTGTGTGTGTGCGCGCGCGCGCGCATGTCTGTCTGAGTGCTTGTGTTTGTATACGAAAGTGGGTACCTTTCACGAACGTCGGCGGTCTCCCCCACCACCAAGTGCAGAAACTGTGTGAAGTTTGCAGAGTCGTCGTCGTACTCTTTCAGCGCTCTTTCCAACTCTTTCTTCATCGTTTTGGCGACGTCACGCATGCGGCCTTCATAGTACTGTTGGTTGAAACAAGTGACAGAAGCCCTATTCATGAATATCCATGCTACTTTTCTAAGCGTAATCATGGTAGTCTGTATAACGCAAACTCCAGCTGTCCGGGGGTTTCTCTCCCCTCTCCGTGGGTGGATAGCCGTTACAGGCGGCGGGCGGACACGGGGCTTGGTTGAAACTAGGCTATAATCATGGCTGTACTATCTTTTCGCCGCTAGGTGGCGCTACGGGGAGAAGAATACGGTCACACACGTGACTTCGTCTACCTCTGCTCATAACTGGTGTATTTTGTATGGTGCAGATAGTGTCCTAAATCTAGCGTGTTTTTTTTTTCAAGTGTATGAGTTGACACATACTGTTGTTGATACTACAAAACATCCCAATGAATATTTGCTGAGAGAATTAACGCTTGAAACTTTGATTTGATCAAAACATTTGTCTATTTTTGATAATCAATTACACTCTATTACAACAGTCTATTCCAATTCTAATTGACCCTATCGGCATTGACACCTACATGCAAGTAGCTCTACATTTTTCAAAGGTAGCGTGCTTCTATTTGTGTTAAAAGGTGTTAAAGGTACCTTTTTAAAGCGGTATTCTGCTTTTTCGATTATCTGTCCGACGCCAAAGTCTTTGTCGACACGCAGGGAACACAGGAAGGTCCGGAGCAAATCGTGCATGTCGTACCGCGAAGGACCGCCAGGAGACGCACTGCAACGGTAAAAGGGAGACATTGTCGAAGTCTTTTACTGTGTGCACAATTTGGACAATTTCTGTTGCCACATATCAAACTGTTGATTGCTGTTGTCAGGTCATAATATCTTATTGTATAATTGTCTATTGATACATTACATTTTTCTGTTAACGCTGTTATCCTGAATTGAATACAGTATCAGCATTGTTTACAATTGACTGCAACATTTCCAATATGTGGACATCTGTACTGTAAAACCCCTAGACAATGTTCACAACTGACGTCTGCTATCCCTGACCTTGCCTATTGATAATAATGGTAGGGTATAGGCAAGTGATACCATCTTATAGATAAGCACATATTCTACATCAAAAGGGCCTAGTTACATCGATCGTACGATCGTCGCGCGGTCGCAAACTGAGTATAAATCATTTTTATATTCGTGCAAATGTCGTACAATGTTTAATCGTCTTGTTACAATGTTACGGAAAATATCGTCTTAGGTCCTTGTCAGTGGTTGGTTCTGTCACTGGTTCTTGTCAGTGGTTGGTTCTGTCACTGTCTACTAGAAAAGTCTTCGACATCAAAATGTACGGCCCTCTACGGCAAATGTGACGGCGACGTTAACTGCTGTTATATGATTCAGTCACATTTACACCGGTGCCCGTAAGGGAGGGGGGGGGGGGGGTCCCGCGCCCGGGACCCGAAGCCACAAATTTGCTCCGGCGGATTACCTAATACCGGATAGTACCTCTCGGTGTTGTAACGTTTAGCCTACAGCGTCTATTTATTACTGTGCCCCGAGATGATTTTAACTCCGACTTAACCCTATCCAGACTGGGCTTTTTTGGTATATCTGGGACTGGGGGGGGGGGCTGATTCGGCCCCCCCCCTCATAATTTCCGAACGGTATGATGTATCATCACCAAATTTGCAGGGAGTGATATTCACGTCAAGTTTTATCATTCCTGTAATTTTGGTGACGTTATGACGTAATATGACGTAATTATGACGTCATCGATGTGATTTTATTGGCTAAATAGGGAATTCCCGTAATATGTAAAGGTATTAAACAAAACGGTTTGTAATATTCATTTCAAGGTATGCAAAGGTATACAACGTCAATGGTAAGTACGTTGACGTCAAAATGACGCCATAGAGTGACGTCATGTGTTGTTAGCGATCCCTTGGGATCCGCCATCTTGGATCGGCCATTTTGAAATTTTCAAAAATCCTTTTTTTCCCCTTTTGACCCCAAAGGACACTGAAAATGGACTAGAAACTTTAATCTAAATGTTTCTCATAAAGAAAATGTCAGGTATTGACGATTTTAAAGGCAAAAAAGGCTGCTGATACCCGAAATAGTGATATAGTCCGCCATCTTGGATTTTGCCTGATTACGTCATCAAATTAGCATAAATTATGAATATTTAATTAGGAAAGTTACTTCTAATTACATATAATGTTATACATGTAGGAAAACTAGTGTAGTTGTGCAAGAAAATCTGAGAAATATCATTGTTTTCAAAAAATTGATGATTTTTGCATAAAATGCCTGTCAGAAACCCGTTGCCATGGCAACATGAAAAATAATAAACTTTAACCATTATTATAAAATTGTTGGCAACAAAATTTTAGGAAAAGTCACCAAGTTTGGTAGTCGTAGCATACATCGTTTGGCAGTAATACGATGTCAAAGTTGGTGCGGGCACTTTTAGCCCCCCCCCCCCCCCCCCCCCCCAGTCTGGATAGGGTTAAAAAAACATCCCGGGACCCGGCTGTGTCCAAAAATAACTTGGTAGCCGCAGAATGTCCCACAGGACCTTGTAGGGATCACGCCTGAAGGTGCTAAAAACAACAGCCCGTAAAATACCCGGCGGGCCTCTTTTTCCAACTGTGACTGTAGTACAATTTGATGAACTGACCTGATCAGATTACGCATCTTGAGCTCCATCAGGAGGAATCCAACCGTCTTGCCGCTGTCCAGAACCTCCTCGGCAGCCTCCTCAGTGAACGGTCCCGCAAACACGGAGATCTGCACCAGTACGTGTTGGAGACGCACAGGCAGGGACTGGTAGGCCTGCAGCATAAACTCACGGATCTCTTTGATATTCTATGACATAAAGAGAAAAAAACATTTAATCTGTCAGTTTTTAAAGGAATCACGGATCTCCTTTATATTCTTCAGAATAAAAACAAAAGATAAGAAATACATTTGCACCTGTAGTGTTTTGAGCCTATTGAGCATGTCTTCTGGCTTGACCGTGCCGTCACGAAGCTGACTGCAGACGACCTTGATCGCGATTGGCCAGTTCCCGCATCTAGGAAACAGGCGAACAGCATAACATCAATAGCTGTAAAAAAGCGAAACTATAGCAACTTAACATATTATAAGTGATTATAATCACCCGAACCTATTTTTGTGACTTAAATAACTGAGCGGGGTCAAAAATGACCCCAAAATATTTTGTTCGGTAAAATCTCCCTTTTCAGTTTTTTCGCTGATTGTTATCCATACATTGTTTCATCAATGTAAGAGGAATGTTTTGGAATCTTTAGATATGAATAATTCACGTTCATTATCATAATTTATGCAAAAAGATCAGAAGGACCATGGCCACGTCTTGAACTATTCCTATCTACACCGGGAGGGGATTTTTGAGGCCCACGCCAAATTTCATGTTGCATCACTAATGAACGGCTTACGCGAGAGCCACCAAACTTAGTGGTTTTCATAAAATGTCCTTGACAAAAATTTCTAATTGATAAAGTAAGTTCATCGTTTTTCGTGTTGCCATGGCAATGGGTTTTTGACAGGCATATTTTACAAAATCTGCTAATTTCAGTTCAAATAATGACGTTTCGAGGCTTTGTTGGTACGCCAAATGTATTTTCTTACATTGTTATCATCATATGTAATCCAATGTAACTTTTATGATTCAACATTGATATTTTATGCTGATTTGATGACGTCATCCGTCAAAATCCAAGATGGCGTCATCCGTCAGAATCCCATAAAATTGCGTCATAATGACGTCATAATATGTCATTACGACCTGAAAGTTATTATGGTAATACTAATTCACATGTGCATCATCCTCTAAAAATTTGGTGGTCATACAATAAGTAGTTCAGGAGTTACAGAGGGCAGGCCTCAAAAACAGCACATTATTTTTGCTGGGGTCAAAAATGACCCCAGCGGACTCAACACAGACTTTCCTATATAACGTCAACAGTATTGTGCCCATCTCCCTAGAAAATTATGGGAGGTTAGAAAAGATGTCTACTGACAAAGTCACGGAAGGAATTTCTTTTCAGATCAAATATGTTAAAATATCACGTCAAAATCCGCGCCTGGGGTAAAAAATGACCCCACTCGGGTGTTTGAGGGTTAACAAAATGTTAGATGATATGACGTCCCAAAACTATCTGTTGAGCCGAGTAAAATAAACTGTATACATCATGGCCTACATACATATTTTGTAACACAGACGGAGGCCGATATAGACTTCTAACCACCTTTGACCCGTTGCTGACGCCATACTTCAGAAAGGTGACGTACCCTTTGCAGCTGGGTTATCAGTTAAGTAGACCAGAGACAAATCGATGAATCGGACTCCTTGTATTGGAGTACAGTTAAATCAATTTTCATAAACATAGCGAAATATTTTGACACGTACCTGTCAGCCAAAACCTTGGCATCTTCGGGGGATATGACGTCCCTCCCCGCCAGTTTCTGCACCAACTCGACCCCTCCCTCCCGCAACACGTCCAGCTGGGACAGGATCAGATTTTTCAACGGGGATTCCTGTTCATGGGGAACGAGGTGGACTCGAGTGGTCACAAATACCTGGATCTGGAACAAATATGTCATAAAAAGGCGTTTATAGGACCAATATATGAAAAAAGAAACACACCTAAGATTACATTGAGTATCAGAAGGTAAAATTAACATTATATAAATGATCGAAAATGTGGAATATGTCGTCATATTGGTCTGTACCTGATTGTTACGTTGCTTTTCAATATTAGCCAAGGTCTCTAGGAATTGCTCCCTGGTATCTCTTTTCTCTAGCAGTCCGTCTGCGTTGTCCAACATGATCACAGCCTCTGTAACAAAAATATTATGTAAAACATAAAGCATTGTATTTTCTGCGAGGAATTTGGTTTTCTTTCATTTTACCATAAGGATGCACAATATATCATGTTTTGATAAGCTAAAGGTGACTTGCATGTCTGATAAATCATTATCATGATTTGCCGATTGTCAATGAAAAAAGATGTCAAACGGTGCGCATAAATGTATCCTCTATGATTACTTTAAGGTTTGTAAAAATAATACCAAAATATCATACTGTTGTCTGACTGATTGCAACTCAAAGCCTTGTTTTTTCTCTCACCTTGTTCACTGTAGCTGCTGATAGTGTCGTACACCCTTTCTGGCTCGCAGAAACTCAATGGGTAGCCAAACTCTCGCATAATCTTCAGATGCACATTTTCCACGCTCATCACCTATAACATGAAATACACTGTCTCTCAACTCTTCTGTAGCAAGGAGAAAACAGGAAAACATGTGGTAATATGAGAGACGCCCCCTCTGTAAACCGTTAAGAGTAAATAAAGGAACCGATCCCAGAATCTGCCAGCTCAGTTGTACCAGGCAACAAGGAAATGTACATATCTCCTTTTTTTATACACTGGTGGCAGCGGTGAGCCACTTGTTCTAGTTGTTTTCTGACACAATAGTTTAAAACGTCATGGACATTTTAAAGGTGAACATCTGATTTTCTGTGTGAGTTGTGAGAATAGTATACCTCTCGCAGGTCAATAAAGATTTCCTCCCTCTCTTGTCGTGCGCATGCGTGATGTGCAAAGGTAGTTTTTCCAACCCCACCGAGGCCGGTAATACTGACCACCTGTAGACAAGCGATTAAAAAACGAACATCTGCAGTTCCTACAGTAGCCGTTAGTCCTTTGTTAGCTTGTACGTACGGAGCAAAAATTATGGTTTCCGATCTATAAAAAAACGTTATAGTTTCAAAACATGGAGTAGCATCGTTTTCTCAATGTACTTAATGTATGATCGATCTTACGCTACTTTTCTTATCTAATTAGAGCACAAAAAGCATATGAAACAACATAGCAAGCTGTAACAGTGTGTATGATTAAGTTACCAGCTGTCTTATATCCCAAGCAGTAGTAAGAGTTCTTCCCTGCAAAGTGTAAAGACTGTTCCCTCAAGGCATTGCCAAAAATGAATTCCCTAGGGAATGCGTGCAAGCGATTTCTAGAATATCTGGCAACTCAATCGCAGTACTATACTAAAGACGTTGCCAAAAAGAGTAAAGGAGTTTTAGTTGAACCAAACCTTCACATGTTCCTGTCGGTCGGCTTTGATTTTCTCTAGTAGATTTTTCATGTCACCATCCCGCCCCACCAGGTCAAGGGTCACGTGGTCTCGCTGAAGATTCTCCTCGTTTTCTAACTGGACTTTGTAAGCCTCTATGTCCTCCTGTAGTGCAATAATTATCGTCAAGTATTTCTCGGCACCATGTCCTCCTGTAGTACAATACCTATCGTAAAGTATTTCTCGGCACCCTGAGCTTCCGTAGTATTTGTTTTATGACATATTACTTTATTAAATGTTATAGACATCAGATTTTATGCTTAAAGACCCCAGGGCTCAGTAAAGACAGATAAGAAATTAAAGTATGGCTACACATAAAGACGTTAGCTTAAATGACACCAAGCCCAAAAATAAAGTAATGACAATGGCTTGCGATATAGTTTGATACATTAGCTGGCAGTTTTATGCACAGTTCAACAGAGCCCCAACCCATACTGGATTCCTAGACTGCAAGAATGAGGAGGAGAATGTGCAATGCGATGATAAAGAGCAACTAACGAGGGAGAGAAAAGTCACATCCCTCGTTTTGCTAATTTCAAACGTACCTTGAAGTACACCCTGTGGAAATTTTCCGTCGCCTCCAGCAGCTGAAGGATGTATTCAAGTCTATCTTCATCATTGTCTCCGAGGCGATTTTCTAAGTAATAAGATGTCAACATCATGGTATGTTGAGTGTTTTCTTCCAAGATACTTTTGCTTTAGGCTAATTGAATTCGGTGAATGGAGCCGAATGTAATGGACCGATCCCAAAGCCACGCCTCCTGTTCTATTTCGAGCACCTCCGTCAAAAACAGGGCTTGACGGACCAAAATTGGACGCCGCGGCTTGGTTGTGAATAATGCCTCTGACTTTGGTTTAGCTTTTGAGGCTCTGAAACCCTTTCAGAGCTGACCAAATAAGAATGCAATAGCTTCTTTGTTGCTGGTTGTATCCACCGAGTAAGAGTTGTTTGAGGAGGGGGGTAGACGTAGTTGCGATAATAGCGTTATGTTTTCGGCCAATGTTGAAGCGGTAGGCGCCGCGTAGCATTACCTTGTCGGTGGGCATCAGCGCCCGGTTTTTGACAAGCAGTCGATGCACGTGTAAAACAGGGTTTGTATTTCTGTGACAGGGTTCCCACTGTATTGGCTGCATGCCATAACAGCTGCATGATATTTTGTATCTAAGAATTAAAATGCCCACTTTTACTTCCCTGTTAACTTTCAAATTAACCAGTTTCACACGCCAGTAACGGAAGAGGCAAAACTCTTCGCTAGCGGACGTTGTAGTAGTTGGCATGTGGTACAAGCTTCCTCTCCTTGAGTGCCCGAGCTGTTTTATTTTTAAAAATTCGTTTTTGTCTTGAGCATGCGCGCAGCCAATACAGTGGAAAACCTGTCACAGATATACGTTATCTGCCTTACACGTACCATTTCTGCCCCACCAGCGCTGTTTTTGACGGAGGTGTTCAAATAGAACAGGGGGTTCTATGGGTCTTCTATACGTTCGATATGGTGTTCGACAGGATCGGTCTATTGAACAGTCTTGACTTTAAGTTTCGAAAGTCGAGAAGCACCGGTCTGCACACACACACACACACACACACACACACACACACACACACACACACACACACACACACACACTAACACACTAACACACACACACTAACACACATATATGTATACACACACACAGACACAGACACACACTCACACTATTACATAAACGCTCACAACCTTACAAATGCACAAATAAACACACATACCCTCTCTCTCACTCTCATTTACTCACTCACCGACTCACTCACTCACTCACCTACTCACTCACTCACTCACTCATAGTGGCACACACACAGACTCACACACACGCGCGCGCACGTACAAGCATACACATAGACACACAAATCGACATATGTACAGACATGAACGAATTTCCAACGTGTACTGGCATTTATCTATGCAGAAAAGAAACAGCTATCTTTGTAAACGTGTGTCAAATAACATTCATCTAATTGCGTTTATCAGTTTATTCGAAGCAAAATTCTTGTTTCATATAAGATGAAACAACAAGATAGAAGTTTCTGATTGTTAAAGAATTGCAACAAAAGTAGTTGATACCTTCTTCCAATTGCAAGAATACCTCCAGAGCAGAAGCACAGTTTCTGTACCTTTCTCTTCTCTCCTCGTTTTGAGTATCCCACAATAGGGATTTTATAGTCTAGAAAATAATTGATTATTGATAACATTGAATGAAGGGCAAAAATAAAATCACACAAGGAAGAGCATCATCCATATGCATACAAATGTTCAACAGAACCCAACTTCATATTCAAATATCCATTTATCTATATCCAAATAGATAGCTAACCAAACATATTAGAAGTGATCGTTACTGAGAGAGAAATTATCTGTAATAAAAGCAGCTCGACTATAACACATAGCAATCGAGAACCAGCTAATAGCGAAGGAAGTGACATATCTATAAAAAAAGCAAGGTCGTAATTTTAGTTCAATTCAGGGAGGCATACTTAGTATATTCACTTCACTCGTACATTCACTTCGCTCCTTGGACAAGCTGGCATCAAATATTCATTCTTTATCACCGAGCTACATGTATCTCGTTGCATGTTTGGTATGGGCAGACAATATTTACCTTAGACTTTATCCTTTGATAATCGAAAGACTTACCCAGTTTTCAAAACTTACCTCAAGGTCTCCATCCTCCATAGACAGGGAGATCTTCTGCAGAAGTTTACGGTAGGGTGCTACCAGTGGTATCAGCCGGGGCTTCAGTGCGTTCCGCTTGGAGCGACGCGGTGTCGGTGCCGGTGGTGGCATCGTCTTTCGGCACAATATGGATAATATGGATAACGAATTATAAACCTGAGATGGGAGATGGTGAAATAATATTCCCGGGTATAAAGACTTCATTTTCAGTATATTTGGTATGCTGTACACTACAAATTACCATATACATGATGTGTTTCTATTGCGGAAGAATGACTTTCAGGTATAGAAATTTAAAAAGAAAAGAAAAAGAAGAAGAAAATGACTTTTGATTTCCGTGAAATATTAAAACAACTGGTCCAAATTTATCACATACATGCATATATACACACATAGTGCACATTGATTAAGTTTTGATAGCTCATTGCCCGGCTCTTCTTGTTAATACTTTATGCAATTCATATACGGACGGCTGGGTGGCATCTCCAATATTGATCAAGCTTGCGATATGTACGAGCGACAGGCCTGGCATGAGTTGATGGCAGTTCAGGTCACTAGCTGACCAGCTGTACGCAGTGTACGAGGCACCTGTAGCGGGTATCACTGAACCGTGAATGTCATGCATCTGCACGGTGAGATACCGGGTTTTCAAACAAATGTACTGATGCATTTTTGAATGGCAAAATCTCAACGGTCGTAAATATACACAATACAGTGACAATTGTTAAAAGTCAAAGGTGTTCACAACGACTTTGACTCTATTAAACAAATGTAATGATACTGTAACTTGACGACCTTCGCTTTCAGCGATAGGTAACTTTAGATGTATTGTGTTTATCTACTGAACCGTTGCAACTTGCAAGTGAGGTATTTGTAACGTTATAACGTTTATTTTCATAGGGTGAGGGCTTAAACACTGTAAACCTGGAATGTTCTGTGTCTTTGAGACCCGTTTAAGTAACATATAATGTAATTTAATATACTGTATTTAGCTCTTTGTGTAATAATATACAATAAGATCATTGTCGTCGTGATCAAAATGAAGACTAAAATGTTGATACAGGTGGGCTCTTTTTCGTCAGAGGGCTAGATATATTCTTATCTACCCGACAGTGATAGATATTTGCCAATTAGATTTTAACAATATAATGGTTGATACGGTTATGTTATGGATAACATTTACCAGGCAATTACATACTCAAGGTAGTTCAAGGTAAGCCAGTCTATAAATTGAGATAGATTATCTTATTTGTATATTCATTCATTAAGTACACATATCAATTAAAACAATACAGTTTTATAACAGTCTGGCATGCTGAAAGTATATACAGTAAGAAAAGTGATACTATAAGCATACAAACATTGTGACAGTGCTGACTGAAACATACAAAGAGAAACGGTCATGTCAAATCTACCTGTCAAAAAATACGTCGTATTTTACTGAATTTGCCGTACGCGTACTCACCTTTCTGAGTAAGGACCTAATTAAGGCCAATTAAACAAGTGTTCTTCAAAATTGAACCATTGCATCAGCAGAAACCCTTACCTTATCATTCAAGAGTTCGATCTTGTCTGCTATCCAACTTTTAGCGGTCTGTCCCGAACCCGGAAGAAAATTCTGTCACCAGGATTTCATACACACACTTGAGTTTAGGCGGGAAATTGTTCCGAAGTCGTAAATGATATGCTGCCTCTCATTTGTCAGAGAGCCGAGTGAATGAGAACAATAGGCACCTGGCAGCCAATGGCAGGTGTTTTTACAACACTTGAACTTTGCTCACAGGGCCAGTAGCATGCCGGGAAGGTGTGCAAGTAAATGGCGCGAAAAGGTCACTTCATTGTTGTTTTCCACGTCAATAAGTGTATATTTATTTGCACTGGCTTTTCAATAACAAGTTAGATTTATGTGGTTTTGGACCGGTGTACTGACTTAAAACGCAGTATTCATAAAAGGGGGACCACCCTAAATAGTAACGTGTACAATACCATTCCAAAAATAAAAGCTGATACAAATTCTTGAGTATGGACTAGTCCAAAATGGATATATTCGATGAGAAGATTAGCCATATACGTGGTACGATATTTAGTGCACGTAGACTACATGGGTGGCGTTTATCTCAATAGCCGCCATAAACTCTTTGAAACGTCAATGACCGAGCCTTTTAAGCCAAAGTCTTGTGAAACCAAATCGTCCCAGAAACAAGTGCCACTAGCTCGTTTGTTCAAACAGTGCCTAGTGTAACATAGGACAACAAGTTTCCTTGCTGTTTCAGTAGCACGGTATATTTTTTACAGGGATTCCTCAAACATGGGACCCCTATTTTACGCCCCTTCCTTTAAAATACTGGTGCAGCCCCAACCAAGATGGCCACTAGCAGCCTCTGTAATTGATCGAATGACTTCTATAATGGTACTTGGATAGTCAGAACTTTTAAAGATACAAAGTCAATACACTCATGCGCTAGTAGTTTAACTTTCAGTATTGCATGCAAGGAGCAATTTGATATAAAATCAAAGTAAAGTTAGATATGTCTATTTCGTATTAACATGTTTTTGTATTTTCTACGGGTAGATTTGATCTTAAAGTTTGATTGACATCTGCCCTTCGAATCTTGATTGACAGCTTGTTATAACGCCAACGAATGGACATGAGAAACTTGTTTATAGAAACTTCAAAACTGATTTTACTTATCAGAAAGATAGATCACACGATAGATTTGGATGGTCGAATATCGAAAAAAAATTAAAATATGCATTGTATTTTTTTGTCCGTCGAACAGCTCAATAATGAGTATCTTTGATTACAATTCACAATAATGATGACATTTTTACCGTAGATGCTCATGTAATAGCACATATAACCAATATGACATAGTCATGAGATTTAGTCAATTTTTGCATAATTTGCATGACTCAATAAAGATAATGCATCGTCTGGAACGCAAAAAAGATGAGGATGCCGTAATAGTCAGGGTTACGCAACATTTTTATACTATTTATCCACAAATGATATGCTTACGTGACGTTTTCACCTAAACTTCAAGAAGATTTATTTTGTTCACGTGACCAGGTGGGAAACCCCTTCACCAAGGTCCAACCGCAAGCGCATTGATACAAAAATTTCTCCTAGATTCTTCATTTTTACAGATTCTTTACTTGTTTTGTTAAATATTTATATCCATATAAATTTATATTATATTATTTGGTGATTTTATGTCACAAACGTTAATGTGACGCAGGAGATTTGAAGAAATATTTGGACTATTTTGTGACGGCGGCCATTAGGTTTGTGATCCGGTCGCACATAAACAGAAGAGGGCAAGCTCAGCGCAGACAAAGGCTAGCTGTTGTATTGCGGTGGAACTCCGTCGTATATTTTACAAAACTGTGCCGTCAAACAGTGATATTCCACGGAAATATACATTTCGGTGAGTATTATGCCTTCTTTACGCTTGAATTTAAGTGGTTTATGCTTGAAATTCGTTGTAGAAAATCGAACATAACTGGTAACATCTGTAACGTTATATGCAAAGAAGAGCCTGTCTGGCCGCCATGATTTTTCCGTCGTCAAAAAATTTCTGTCATCTTGAAGATTTCCTGAATTTTCCCCGCCCACTGAATCGCTCCGGTTCATATTCTCCAGGCACTAGCATTTACATGAATTTAACGGTGTATTTACGGTCATTTAGTAGGTAAAACTGCTTTTCTGTAAGTAGAATTTGGTGGTCTTTGTGTACGAATTTTGATGTTTTTTTCCACAACAGCTAAGGAACGAGGGCGTTCGGTGCGGTCTGCTAACCACGAATATTCTACAAATTTGCGCTTCCGGGGCCAAACCTAACTCATAAAATCTATTTTCATAAGGATATTCTAGTAGAGAAAACTGTAAAGCAAACGCTATTGTTTTTACACTCCGTTGCGTAAAGTAATTATGCTGTTTTTTGTAAGCTGGTGACCTCGTTCTTACGTGAGTGGGAGGGGGGTGGCCACGTCATACCTTGTTGTTTACCAAGTGTTGGTTTACGCCTAACAAAAAGGCGTTTCAAACATATTGTTCAGTTCTTTTAGTCAAGAAAAGAAGCACTTATTTATCAAATTCAATGACAAAATTGGTGAGGTTTTTTTTTAATTGAAGAGGTCTTGGACATTTTTTTCGTCGTGGCCTTGCAAATTTATGTATGTTCACAGGATGTTGCCCAATGTTTTTTCTCTGCTTTGATTGACAGCCATGAGTTAATTGGATTAGAAACTCATAACTTGATTGATGGGTCGATATATCTAGTTTTTCCCAACCTTGTGAGAGCCAAATTTTTGTTTTTTATATTGAAGATAATACAATGTTGTGGTTAAAGCTAAAGTAAAAGAAGATACCTTTCGTATTACAGATAATATTTGACAAGTTCAAAACTTTATCCAGTTGCTTGAGTAATTATTTTTGGCGTCAAGTACAATTGAGATTAGAAAACAATAAGGACTGATTTTAGCAACAATAACAGCAACACAGTAATTTACATAAAGGCTTATTGTGTGTAAAAGCAACAAAGAAAGCATGGGGACATGAAAGAAATCCTCACGAGGCTTAAGAAAAATGAACTGTCAATATGGAAAATAATTCTTTGAGGAAAGACAATTATTAATTTGAAACTTTGAAACTTTATTCTTCAAGTGCAACATCGCAAACTCTGTGTCTGAATTGTGTTGCCTTCTTACAGTGGTTTGTAAAAACGTTTACATTCATACTTCTTAAAATTGTAAAATTTACATATATAGCGGGAGATAAATTAATGGCTTTCAGCATTATGTAAACGTAAAGAATAAAGGATTGGAAAACATGGAAGAAAGCAGTTCGATCTGAAAATTTTCATGGTCTTGAAATGTTGCCTTGAAAATTGAAATTTCAAGTATTTTGCAAATCTTGTCCAAAAAACGTCTGTCTTGTCTGTTTACTGTAAGTTTTTAAATTTTTGTGGTAGTATTATTTTTGAAGTGACCTTTGATGATCAGACCCAGGAATATGCATTTCCATTGTATTACTACTGTACCATGGAATCGTTTCATCCACGGAAATGTAATGAAAACCTCTTTTCCCCTTCTATGGCAAGATCAAATCCTGTGAGAATAGATTAATAAATAGTACTGGTAACTAGAGTTGAACAAATTAACACCCCCACATATCAGCAACATGTAAACTGAACCAAAAAGATGAAAATCAGTTTGAAAAGGTAAAAAGCATTGACAAGATAAAAAGCGTTGTCAGTGGCTTTTTCATCTTCTTTGAAACCTAACCATTCATGCGTGATTCCTTACAAAGATGTGTACGCCTTTGAGATTTGCGTAAATGTCAATCTAAAAGGATTTCCGCTACATAAAGGTGATCCTTGTACTTTGAAGACCACAGCTAATCAGCGAATGGGGAATTGAAGGTAGTGCAGCTAAATGTCAAGCAAACCAAAACTTACGACCTCATTCTTTATTGAATTTAGAACTGGATATTCGTTCATAAATGATGTACAACTAAACACAACCTTTATCTTGCACATGTACTATACAGGTCTAAACATGTGTCTAAACCCCTGGACCTGCGCATGTAGTTGTCTCTAATTTCTAAATATGGCATTCAGTTACGCAATACAACCATATGGTGGTCCCAATGAAAATACTACATAAGCTAGAACACATTGCCCAGTAGCGGGCTTGGAATGAGGCTGATGCAAAGTACACTATGTTATGTCATGCCCACCTGAAATAAACACACATTTCAATGCGGAATGCGCTAGAAGTTCTGACATCCAAATCCGCCGTGAATATTGATTAAATTTCATCAGGTTGGCGAATGACTGAATAGCAAGGTTCTTTTATTCACAACCAAGTATTTTACAAGAGCCGACGTTTCATCAGGGCAATATTCCAAATCTGCTATTCAAATTTTTAACGTCATTGGCGCAAGTAGCGCACTCAAAGCGCGTATGAATTGTTTGAATTGAACTAGGGAAGTTCGGGCAGTACCGTAAAATATGGATGATCACCCATTATATCAAATGTTATTATATTTACAAATCACAATTTAGCTTTTAGTTTATTTTTGCAGAGCCTAATAACTACCAAAAACATGTACATATGCATATATACTTACACAGGAATGTGTACCTAAACGTAATATGGGGTACATGTACCGGTACAGAGGTTTAGGTACAGGTTTGGACCTGTACTGTACCTGAATAATCTGACTAAGTAACCTTTGGCTTTTAGAAACATGAACAAATCCAAACAGTTCATTGAATTTTTATGCTTGAACCCATGCTTTTGAGTTTATCTCTAAACTGAGCTGATGTTTTCAACAAACATTTAATCTTTTTACAGGGCTAAATTTTCATCTTTTTGGTAGGAATTTTCAGTGACAAAATGAGCAAAACAGTGTAATTCTATTCAATACAGTACCGGTACATTGATGGTCTGGTATTTTGAACCTGTGCCTAAATGATTTTGATGGAAGTGGGTATTGTTAATAAGATTATGGATAGTCTTTATGGATTCATATGGCGTTGTGTTGGCATATAACGGTTAGGGTGTATGCCCTAGAACCCAGATGTCCTGACATTCCACCAATGAAGTGTCCCTGGGAAAGGCTCTTACACGACTTTCCTCACTTCACTTGGGTGGAAATGAGTACCTGGCTTCGGTTAAGGACGTTCCTCAGATAAGACGTTAAATGGAGGTCCCATGTTTGAGAAGAGCCATATAATACCTCAAGGACCCACCATACTTCAAAACCTGCAGTTCAATGGCCGCATTTGTGGCAAGTGTTGTTTTGATGTCACCTGAGGTGGTGTTGAATCTTATAAATGGCAGCCGATTAAAACAGCGACTTAGCCCCACCAATTGTAAGCTCCTCGCAACTCAGTCCCTGGCCCTGAAGAGATAGTAGTCAGCCCAACCCCAAAAAATAAAAATGTGTTTGTATAACTACAAGCTCAAATTTCTAAAGGGTTACAGGGTTCTCCACAGAAAGTAACACCCCAGGGCCCAGGCCCTATCCTGGTTAAAGGAAAGCTACACAAAAAATTGAAAAGCCTACTGAAACATGTTTGACATATCCCAAAGTCAAGTTCTTAAAGTTGTTTCACATAAGTCTGTCCTAGCTCTGGGATATTCCACTGTTTGCAACTTATGCCGTGCTGACGCCTTCTCACCTGATGATTGAATTATATGTATGACGTCAGTTTTCTAAATTTCCCAAACAAAATGAATAATGCTTTTCAAACTGACTTTTGTGAGGATGGAGGTCGAGGAACTTTCTGCCAAATTTGAGGGAACTGACGAGTTATTGGGCTTTGAATTCTGAAAGTTCCTCGAAATCCATCTTCAGGAAAGCCAGTTTGAAAAGCATTCATTCCGTTTGGAAAAATTTAGAACACTGACATCCTATAATTCAATCATAAGGTGAGAAGGCGACAGCATGGCATAAGTTGCAAACGGAACCATGACGGACTTTAGTGAGACATATAAGGATTTGACTTTGAGGTATATTTAACATAGTATAGTACGATTTTCAATCAGCATAGGGGTCCTTATAATTATCACAGCATAGGGGCCTCTATGCTCAGACTACATCATGTATGCTGGCGACGACACTGTACTTAAAGCAAACCTTTTGCTGTGTTCCAGGATTGTTTAGTGTACGTACATGTGCAGACAACTCCGCGACATGAGAGGACCAGTAGAAACGCAGGCAAGAGAGGAGGTTCCGGAGCAGGAACCCGGGTTTGAGGAGTTCCTATGGATGGAAAATGAGGAGGACTATGATAGACAGGTATGTGATGAGATTAGGATGTTTTGAAAGTTCCATGTGATGGGAGAGGGGGTTAGCTGACCTGAGTCCCGAGGCCATCACTGCAATGTCTACTGATCGGCGGATGTGGAGAGGTCGTGTGATCGGCTGCTACGCGACCGACCGATGATGATGTTATGTCCCTAAAAATTTGGCCTAAGCACACTAAGCTACCGGTTACCCCTTAGGCCATACTGATTTGATTATTTGGATGACATTTTTTTGGCACCCTAAAACTGATGTGAGCGTGCAAATGTACATTGTAAATGTGAGCCTTGCAGTACATTGTGCTATCAGGCAGTATCACTTATTGAAAAAGCATTACGCTTCATTTCAAGCATATTAACCTTTTGAGTTTGACCTAATCAAAAAAATAGGTGTATATGCACTTCAGTGCTCGCAAAATTGGAGGTATGCCTCTAATTTTTGCCCTTGGTTGTACCAAGATATTTATGTGGGTTACTTGCTTTAACTTACGTGTAAGGCATCATTGTGCACTAGCATACAGTATATTCTTGACATTGATTTGTCAGCAAAATTGAAACTGGCTACAGAATTTCGGTTCATCATAATTGTTTAAGGCCTGAAACATGGCATACATGTTCTTTATTTTGTGCATCCAATTTTTTCCGGTGCACCTAGGTTTTTAGGTCAGGTACACCAGTACACCTACTGTAATTCTTGTTTCTTTCACTGTAACTTTATGTTCACTGTCTTCGCAGTCACCTGTGTACCGTGTACATATCACCCCAAAAACACCTGTTATTATTTGTAATTCCCTCTCACATCTGTTCTTTAAATCATTTGCCGCTACCGCTAAGTTAAAGTTCAGTGAAAATGTCCATTTTCCTTACACTGTGAAATTTTGCTCCCGTGACGATACAGTAAATAACAGTATTCTGAAAATGAAGTTCGAGCCTGGTCTAATCTTACCTTCCATGGTTTCTTGCCCAGGTTCTGCAGGAGTTGTGGGAGGAAGACTTCTTGGAGCAGTGTTTCCAGGAGATGATGCACGAAGAGGAGGCCAGAGTCTGTCCTGGCTGGCAGGATGAGCAGCAGGCACCGCAGCAGCAGCAGCAGGCACGTGGACAACAGCAGCAGGCACGTGGACAGCAGCAGCAGCAGGCACGTGGACCTGTCCAGCAGTACCGGTACCCAGGGTAAGAACAAAAATTACACTACCAGCTTTTAGCCAGGGTTATAGACAGAGTGCCCCAAAATTCGGGGTTGGGATTATGTATGTTTGATTACCAAGGAAACGGGGGTGTCCCCTGGGTGTCCCCAGTAAAAGGTGGGCGTCTGATTTTCTGTTTTCTAAGTCTAGAAGATGTCCTTACGTCCTTTAGCTTAGAGCTTGCTTTCAGGGCTTGAAATAGTTTTTTTCTGCATACAGATGCAGATAATGTGCAGAATAAGGGAAAGTAGATTTGATTGTATTGATGAATGTGGTAACTGTTATGACACCATTTCCGTTTTTTATTTAGCATTTCACAAGGCTATTTCATAGCTCGTGCAGTAGGCCAGCCTATTGCGTATGTACATAGACTAGTGCAGGTTATATGTACTAGTAGGTGCAGGTAGGCATAAGAAATACAATGTTGCACAGCTCAACTGGCCACTTAACCATCTTTCAGTTGAGTAATCGCCCGAAGTATGCTTAAGTCGAGATTGGGTCAGAGTCACACAGTCCTTGTAGCAACATGTTAACAGGAAACAGGCATTCAGAAGTTTGCCCCCCATTAAATACTGGCCTATTGATGTTTTGGCATTGTCCCCCCCAACGACCCGGAGGTCAAGGGACTAGGTAGGTAGGTAGGTATAACTATAAGACATACTGAGAGTCAGTGTACCATGCATTGTACCTTGGTCCCCAAGTTTCAATACAATTAGAATTTCCCCACGCCTTGAGGTTTGATTCACATTGTGTCCTGTCCATTTTCCCAGTGGTAGTGTTTCCCAGCCCTGTGTGGCAGTGAACGGTGTGCACCCCCCTGTCAACGGAGTGTGCTTACAGATGGAGCAGCTGCAGCTGGCGGAGGGACAGCAGCCAAAACCAGAGGTTCGGAGCTCAAAATTGTCTTGTTTTGCGTAACACCCCCTTTCCAATAGAGGCTGCAAAAACTGAGTGACCAAAGATTTGACACATCGCTCAATGACTTTCATGGATAAAGAACACATTTTTTTTATTATTGTTGAGTCATTCAAAATTTGAAATCTAGATTTACACAAATCGAATTCTGGTCACTGTATGTTCGCTCAGCTATCACCATCTAGTTGAAAAGGGGCCTAGTTGAAAAGAAGGAGTCAAGTAGAATGGTATATGGAGTTGTGCATAGTAATGAACTCATCTGCATAGATGCTAATTTGCATGATATGTGTTCAACTTTGAGTGTTACCTAGACTTTTTGCAGTCTTCCTCTGCACATTTGATGTCCATATCATTATGTAATGAAAAACAAATGCCAGATTCTTTATTATAAGCATATATAATCTTTTGCGCACTCAGATTTATAGCTAAGTTTATGGACATTATTTGTATGAATTCATGGCTTGTGAATTTAGGAAATACTAGTCATCAATGGCAAACAAATTGTCATGCATATATGTTTTTGACAGCAAAGCATTTGGCAAAGTTAAGTTAGTACTAGTGTGTGTGTTTTCAATTCTGATGAAGTCATGTCTCTTGTAGCATACTGTTTGCTTTGTCTTATATTTACTTATTTATTTATTCGTATTGTGTTGTAATCTTTTCCAGGTCGCAACGAGCACCCTGAACCCAAACGCACCAGAGTTCGTTCCCAAGTTTCGTAGCTAGATGCCGAGAGTCGCAAAGAAAAACCTTTCCACTTTGTTATATGTGCGGAGAAATGCCTTTCACTTAAACCACCAACCCTTGCACCCCTATCTTTTGAAGTTGACTGTCCTGAAAAGACAAGCTACCTTGGTTTTATTACAGGGTATTGTTCATGATGTAATCCATTTCATCCGTTGTTCAGCTAGAATGTAACGTTAACCCCAACATACAAAAAGTCTAAGAACATCTGTGGCATCTGTAACTTTTAGCTTGCTATAGCTATTTGTCTCCACTATCATATATGTATGCGTTTGACAGTATTTCTTGGCTTCATTGCACTATGCTTTTTATCCACCAACGGTTTTAAGTTGGAGATATTTTGCATCAAGAAGGTCAAGATCATCAGGAAATTTGAGAGACAGAAAACCATCTTTTTGCGTAAAGATTACAAGTTCAAGTTGAAAATATGTCACCGGGATGCCATTCTTGTTTAACATTCCTTGATGGTAACGTGGCTGGTAAAAAAGCCGATAAAGTTGCTGCTATGAGAGAAACCAAAAAACACAAACCGAAAACAGCAATTTGTTTAGGACCAATGTAGGTTTCTGTGTCTCCTTCATTGTCACCCCAAGCGTTTGTCAAAAGACGGTCGTGCGTGCCAGGGTTGTGTGGTTTAAGTGAATTCTATTGGATTGGACCTCTGAGTAATAATATAGCTCATATGTGTATTGTGTACTGAATTTATGTAAAGCTTGGCAGAGAATATACAAGAAAAAAGTTTATTTTCAAAAAAAGCTGCAATATTTTTGTGGAGAACGGTGATTTTGAATAGAGTTTGGTTGGAGAGGGTAAAATTTATTCACAAATTTTACTTTGGTGCTGCACTGTTGATGCAAGGAGAGACAGTGCAGAATTTTTTGCTTTCTGTTTTTCTCTTTGTTTTATATTTGATTTTACACAAAAGTGCTGTACCTTTGGTTAAGTATGCATTCTGTACTTTGTGCCAAAGGCATACATAGCAAAAGGTTTGACTTTGCTCAAAACAGTTTTCTTTTTGGCAAAGCCTCAGGAGTGGAGCCAATATTACCTTATTTTTCGTTCGTCTCCATGGGACTCAAGAATGTGACAAAGACTTGTTACCATTCCTGAAGGATGGGGGGAATTCAACCAGGATGTTAAAACAACTCTCCTTGTCTTCAACTGCATCAAATCGAAACCAGAAAGCACCAACTATAATAAGTCGTGTCATTCTATATGCCAGTTATTATAGTCAAAAACTGGTCATTAAAAAGGGTTGAAGTGACATCTGGATTTAGATTGAGCTGGTGTTGTGGATTGGCTGAATATCAACTATCAAATATGTAGAAAGATTGGGAATTCCCTTATAAGCTGCCTCTCATTATGTACACAGTTTGGTAATTTTGGGCTATCATACAGGTGAATTCTTTTGGACCTCATGTGTGCTTCATATAAGTTGTTTGTTACAACACTAGCGTACAACTTTCCGTCCTCTTAAACTCAGTATTGTTAAAAATCTATACTTTTCAAAGACTGGTACATTTGTTTTTGTACCAGCTCTAAACATGGGTATCTCACCAGTGTTCAAAACGCCAGTATCTCAAGAGTGTTCAAACCATTGGTATCTCACCAGTGTTCAAAAACATCGGTATCTCACCAGTGTTCATGGTGTCTCACAAAAATGATGGGCAGCTAGTTGTTGGGTTCAGACACTACCAAGTCCTGAATGCCATTGTGACCTAAAAATGATCAGATTGATTTTTTTTTGGGAAATGGACTACAGTCTGTACTAATTATATTTTTAGGGAGATGACCTGGACTTGGGTACTAGAGCTGCTTTTGTGTGAGGAAATGATCAGGAAATGGCTGGCAGCACGATTTTTGTTTGCTAAGTTGAAAAGTAATTGAGGTGTATCCACATGTATGGTCGTCGCATCACTTTTCATGTAACATACAGTATGGACCAACTAATATAGTAGTATGTCCTTTTGCTGTGTCTATATTCTTAAAAGAAGTTACCAAGACTTCGTCATGAAAAGAAGGACCACTAGAGTAAATCCTTTGAAAAACAGAGTACTTCATTGCACAAAATTGTACCATTGCATTGGTACATTAAAAGAGTACAAAGTTTTGGTTAGGTATAGCTTTTGCCTTATACATTTTACTGCACTGTTAATATTACCAAATCTCGGTAACATTTCATAAGACATAACAAAATTCATCACGTTTACTGTTCTTATTCTCCACTTCTGGAAAACTATTATCAACTTAATTTCACATGCTCTGAGCTAATTCTTTTTTAAGTGTAATTCTGTTGATTTTTTTGGCGACGCCTCGAGGGCGAGCCTGCTTTGTTACATGAAAAGTGGTGCAACTGTCCATGCTTTTTGGAAGGACGTGTTACGGAAAGGAATACTATTATTGTCCACAGAGTAAAGAGGAGATGCTGAAGTAGTGATGTGTCGAGCACCAAGTATGGAGGACTTCTCTCTTGCCAAGCATTAAAAATGGGAGTATAAAAATGTGGAATTTGTTGCGAATGGCAAATAAAGACTTTGTATAGCCAACTGCTTTGCCTTGGTGTTAATTTGTAGCACTATGATGGATAAGTGTATTGAATGTGAATGAGAAATGTCACGGTCTGACTCTGCTAACTCGATTATGAATTTCTCCAGTAGTATGCTGTTTTTAGTTGCTTACTTTATATTGAATGGGGTGAGCATGCATCCCAGTATGAGCCTATTCTTTCTCCAATCTGTTCTTCTAATAGAACAATCTGTTCTTCTAATAGAACAATTCCATAGATCAACCCACTTTCAAAATGTGAAAAATGCAAATATTGGATGGACATGCAGTCTCTCATTGGTAGAACTGCTAATTACCATGCCCTCGTTGGTTGAACTGCTAACTGATGTATAGTTAGGATCTGTCTTGCTTTTGTACAGAAAAGTCTGGAAGCAGTTGATAGAGTAAAGATGTGACTGCGATTAGTGTAAATGATGAACAAACTACAGTTTTTTAAACATTAATGAATAGAGGATTTATATGATATTTTGTGTGTGTGTATGTAATGCCCTACAAGTCTGTGTGTATTTATGTGTGTGTATATGTAATGCACTACAAGTGTGTGTGTGTGTTGTATGTGATGCACTACAAGTGTGTGAGTGTGTATGCATGTGTGTGTGAGTGTATGTAATGCCCTACACGTGTGTGTATATGTATGTGTGTGTGTGTCTGTAATGCCCTACAAGTGTGTGTGTGAGTATATGTATGCCCTACAAGTGTGTGTGTGTGTAAGTATATGTAATGCCCTACAAGTGTGTACGTGTGTGAGTGTATGTAATGCCCTACAAGTGTGTGCGTGTGTGTGAGAGTATGTGATGCCCTACAAATGTGCACGTTAGTGTATGTAGTGCCCTACAAGTGTATGTGTGTGTGAGTGTATGTAATGCCCTACAAGTGTGTATGTGCGTGTGAGTGTATGTAATGCCCTACAAGTGTGTACTTGTGTGTGAGTGTATGTAATGCCCTACAAGTGTGTATGTGTGTGTGAGTGTATGTAATGCCCTACAAGTGTATGTTTGTGTGTGTAATACCCTACAGGGTATACATACAGTTGAGTTGCAAGTTATCTCATGATTTTCTTAATGCAGAATTGCCAAGAGTATATTTGATACCACCAAGCTTAAATTGTTCAATAAAATCATTATTATAATAGGTTCTGTACAAATACCAATGTACAATAACTAACCATAGTATGTTACACCAACGCACATTACTTTTCTAGCCTTTTCCCAGTCACTTGTGATTTCCTTTGTTTACATAAACAAGTACTACCCCAACCTTTTATTGCCTGTAAGGGTATAGGTACAATTTAAACTAGTTTGAGGCGTTGAAGAGTGGTTTTCCAATGGAAGCTGGTGATATAACCATTCTTTCAGCACCAGGGACAGGATCACTTTCCCAAGGTCTTCACTATGGTTAGCGGTGTAGACTATCAGTTGTGGTAAAAATGAGTGACTCGTTCTTTGTTACACCATGTTTATTCTTAATTTTTTGCTGTTGTAGAATTGAAAAAAATGGAAGGTGAACAATAACAGTAAAGATTTCATTGATAACAAACTTTGTATTTATAGGTTATTCCTTTCGTAGTTCAAATACCTTATATGGCAACTATATATAGCCTGAAAGGAAACAAAGTCCAGATTTCTCAATTTCCGCATGGTGGCGCTCGCGCACGTTGCCAACGGCATCTACTAAGTACTTCTTCAGAAAGGGCGAACAAAGCACAGTGTAAAACTTGATATACGTATATTTTACGTCATTTCCACGGGCTATGCGCTGCATTCTAAACTGTTTGTAATAGCCTTATAAACGTACTAAACTTTTCTTCTGTATTTCTATACCTTTTTTCACCAAAATACACCGCTACTTTAAAAGAAATGTCATTGAAAACTGGCGGCACTGCAAATTAATATATATAGCTACCATCTAAATCTGTTATAATGATAACGAAGTTTGGATACTCTTTGTTATGTATTGCCGTTGTTTATTATGCATAACAAAGCCACAGTTACACGATGCGTCCTACGCTTATAATGTTCGCAAGCTCCAATGCCGATGTACGAAAGATGTCTGGCTGAATTGCACTTGGACCTGGTTGCACGACTGTCTGCTATTTCTTTCCGGTTGAAGCGCCACCTTGCGGATTGGATGAAGAGTGCGCTGTGGAAGAGGAAAAAAGAAAACAGACTAAATCAGGGCTAAGTAAACACTGGGCAAACTGATTCGTAGTTTAATTCGTGTGTCTAGCTCACCGTCTTTTAAAGTAAGAGGCAATCTAGCAAGGAAATGCTGTGACTTCCAACTTTCCTATAGAATGTCTTGGGCGTTTTGTTCACTCTTGCATTGCAACAGTCAAAGTTTTTCGCTGCCTTATATCTATTTTGTCAGTATCCTTTTTGAAAAGTTGTTGTGTACTAGTATTTTTTTTTTTACTGTTGTCATTCATCAATGTCACACAAAAAAAAACGATTTTTCTAGCCTGGTCGTCTTTATTGCCTACGTAATTTTTTCCTACTTTAAGGTGGTGAAGTATTATTTTTGACCTGTGTGTCTATATTACTCTTCTCCACGCAGACGCTTGGGTCTGGCTTGTTTTATACGTATTTTAGGCGTTTTGTCGGTTTGTCTATTTTGTCACTTTTTCTTGCAATATATTGGCCTAACATGCACCAAGTAAAAACTGGCAAAATAGAAAGGCCGAAAATTACATTAAAAACAAGCCGGCACGTAACTTCTGATTGGAAAGTACATGTATGTCTGCGTGTGTTTCTCAGACTCCCAATACGAACAAGGCCACACTTCAGGAGGCCCAAAATCAACCTTGACCTTTGTCATAACAACACCTACCCACTTACTAACTATCATCATAATCCATCATGAGGTTCTTATTTTATGTTTTGAAGCAAAATCCGGACACAGACACACACACACAGACACACACACAGACACAGACACAGACACACACATACATACACACACATACACACACACACACACACACACACACACACACACACACACACACACACACATACATACACACACACACACACACACACACACACACACACACATACACACATACACACACACACACAGATAGACACACGCGCACACATACACACACACACACACTCACACACACACACGAGAGGGTCTGCCATCTTTGACTTTTCTTACCTTTGAACATCTCTGCACCATGGCTCTTGTTCCCCTGAGGTTGAGTCTTCCTTGAGGCTTCTTTAAGTTTCCTGTCGTCATCTGGAGGTGCGATGTCCAGGTTTGTAGCGCCCTGGTTCGTGTGGTCCTCTCTCCCACTCATGATGAATAGACGGCTCCTGCGTGCGTCACGGTTCGGTTTCTGCAAGGTCAAAAATCACAAAATGTTTATTTTTTATTTGATTTAATTTGATCGATCTGCACATATTAAAATCAGTTTGTGGTACATAATAGAAAAGAATAGAACAAAAAATACACGTGCTGGGGGAAGAAAAAAAGCCATGATGGCTTATACAAGGTCTTCCCCCATCTAAATGAACAAAAAATAACATAAATCTAACAATTCATAACATAATTATAGTAGTAAGTGATAACAATAACAATATTACAACAAATCAGACAATAATAATAGTAACAAAATGCTGACAAAATAGTAATTGGTTGCATATTTCATGCTCAACAGCCAATTTTGATAAACACATACACATAGGCAAACACGTCTAAAAATATTGCTAAATATTTACAAAATAAAATTTGTCTCAGAAAATTTTTCCGAAAAGTTAAAACTAGAAAGGTAACATTTGCAAGCAAATACATAATGTTTACATTTCTATGGTCTAGCCAAACAAACTACTGATCTGTTTATTCTTAATCAAACACATTCATATATACGGGACCAAGCTCTGTCCTGCCACTTGCTACATCATGTAATTGCATTAGTGTAAACACCCCTGGGTAATCATGGCGACAGCCGTCTGGTCCAGGTCATTGGCCTTTTTGTTTGGAATGGAAGAACAAGACGACATGGGGCACAAATTGTTTGTTTTCCTTCGAATTCTGTGAATGTTAACATGAAAAAAATGGACGGTAAAAGTATTGATTGGACAGCATTAGTTGTTAAGGCAACACTGCATGTGGACATTTTTTTTAGGGTAAACTGAGGTGGCAGATGTTTCTCGCAAACCAGGTATTCAAAATGGCTCTGACATTAATATTCGAGAAGTAGAATATTCCTTATTTCATTGTATGACCCTTAAAATGAAGCCCTTTTAACAAATGTGTATTACCACAGAAAAGACGACATGGTTGCTTTGTGCTATCGCTCACGATATATATTGTCAAAACATGCATGAAAGCAGAAGTGTTATGAATCCCGAAGCTTGAATGGAAACACACTGCAGATTTCTTAATTTCCGCATGGTGGCGCTCGCGCACGGTCTCAAATGTATCTACTAAGTATTTCAACAGAAAGGGCGAACAAAGCATCGTATAAAATTGTTCTTTGAAACGCTGAAACTTTAGGTTTGACACATATTGGTGCCTAGTCCTTGTAGGCATCGCGCATTACATTTTGCTGATGATGATACGAGCGCCATGCACTTCAAATACAGTATATATAGCGTTATATAGTGATCAAACCCAATATGATTTGTTCACCATCTATACGATATTAACACGTCATGTTAAAGAGAAGTGAATATTTTCGGATTCCTTAATTATATGTAACAAAGTAGCTTGAGAAAGAAGAAGTAGACGTAGTTTCTGATCATAATTAGTTCCTGTTCCCCCTTTCCCAAACCCCCCCTCCATTTAAAGAAGTATATTCGCCCAATGGACTCAGACGCTATAAAGGAACGGAATGGACAAGACGATTAACTCAATGGGGGGTCAATTTAAGTCCCATATAAATAAAGGTGTAAAATAAAGGTCTCAAAATCTATGTAATGTTAACTTTGACATTATGGCGGACGAGCATTGACTGCCAGGAATCAAGATTGTATAGACACGGGCAAATCTTCTAAAGTACTGTTTTGTGTTTTACTAGGTTTAGATTGGAGAGCAAGGGTTTAAGAAACATCAGGAATTGATAAATGATACCCAAAATATCAACATAAAAAAAAGGCGAGAAAGCTGTGAAATTTGCACCTAGAACTGCCCCCCCCCCCCTCCATCTCTTCTCTACCCGGCATCCTTCCTGGTATTTTCCAAAAGAGAATGCCGTCAAAAATATCAGAACGTAACGTTACCTCAGCCATAGCCATGGTTGCGATGACAATATCGGAGAGCTATGGCCCGTATCCTGTCCTTTTTCGTTCTGTCTCCATCTAACGTTAGACAGTAGCTGACTATCATCTTCCGCTACTGAAATACGGAACGAGTACATCATGTACTATGCCATTCATCCAGTCATATGGCTAGAACGTCATCAGTTTCAACAGAACTTCCAAATATGGAAGGCTGACGCCATCATTGTTCGTGATTCTTAATAGTCTTTTATCGTATAACGCTGAACGAAAAAGCGGAAGATGATGTCATGAATTTCCCAAGGGAACGCCAGGCGGCGCTTATACCTCATTCGCCAGCTTCCCCTCTTTTCAGTGTGATAATGTATACTGTAAATGCATCTAAGTTCGCGTGGCTTTTATTTCGCGCTAAGGCGAAAATGGAGTGTTCGCGGTGGTTTTAAGTTTGCGGCAGCGTTATACCTACATACTGTCACAGTATTAGACAAAAATGTTCGCGGTGGTGTTAAGTTCGCGGTGAAATGGTCGCCGCGAAAACCGCGAACATAAAACCACAGTATGTCAAGGTAGTGACTTTAATCTGACTGAATCGGCTATTTTGCCGGTAGAGATCCCGTCGGAGTCTGTAAATTTTCAGATATTCATGATCACTTAAAAGACAAAGCTTTTTTTTTAAACTTCGTGTCACTTTAGATTAATGGTTTGACTTATAATTTAGGATTTATGATTGGGACGACTTTAACAGGTTCCTAGTATCCTAATTGTCGATTGGATCCGACTTCCGGCGATTCTGCTAGATCGCGATCTGTTTCCTGGCATCACAATGTATAGACAAACTAAGGTTTTATTTTCTAATTCCAGGAAGGTACGAAAATGTACCGCAAAACGTTTAAATGGGATCTGCTACTCAGTTACCCATTCAATGCAATCGGGCCGTATGATTTTTAAATTTATGTAACCCGATTTTGAAACGAACTGAAGCGTCTACCTCCTGAACGTTATAAAGGTCTGACATGCAGTTTGTCAGTCAGTCGCCAGATGTCGCTGTGGTCATGTCGGTATGCACGTGCATCCAAACAACAACTCTGCCTAACTAGTTGTAGCTTTGTGACAAATAATTGGAGCTCACCATTAACGTCCAAACATTTTATTAACCAGATGTTTCAATCAACATAAACACCTCTAATCTAAGAAAAGAAGACGGGTTACGAGCCGTGAAAATTTATGCAGCAAATTGGGCACTATCGTTCTCATTTCTCGACTGTCGCGGGTACATAATATATGCATTTTATGGAAAAGGCGCCAAAACGGAGAAAAAAGGAAGACGGCACAATACACATAGACGGAAATTCCCCCTATCGCTTGGCGCACCCCTCTGGCTGACGTGTACCAAACAAAAAGGAGCTGTTCTCTTCAACACACACCCGCCCTCCGTCTATCTAAAAAATACTAGCAGGATGCCACGATACATATAGGATATATAACTACATGTCTGTAAAACGAAACAAAGAATTAAACAAAGCTATCAGGATATGTGAACGTTAGAAAGATCAGAAAATTGTTTGTCAGCATGAAAACACCGGTACGTTTTGCAGGTTTTTTTTCTGTTAACAATCCATCCCATGATTCTTCGGGTGTCTTTTTTTTTACCGATGCGCATTCTTTGCAGTGACGTAGATTAAAATCCAAACGAGCGCAAGCTTTTCACTTAACACCGTCACGTAGACCAGAGGTTATATACACCACTTTTTCGGATACTTAGAGAAGAATAAGATCATGGCACAGGGGTACAAATACGGCGGCCCAGGTAGTGGAAATAATGGAAACTTCGATCCAAATCGCAACAGCGGGTCGACGGCACAGGGCTTTAAGTACCAGCCTGGAGGTAAGGTGGAAAACCGCGACAGTAAAAACAGGAAGTCATTATGGAAGAATCAATGCGTAGAAACGTTCATCTTGTAACATTTATGAAAAAATCTGCAAGATGCTCAAAGATATATATCAGTGAATGTTTTCAAGACTATGCCGTATAGCTGTGTTAAAAACTAAGTTCGAAAGTGTCGGCAAAGACGAACTTGTTCAACCCCCAGCCCATCTTCCCGTCTTTATATGAGAGATTGTTTCCCTAAGAATGGAGCCCAAAGGATTAAGAAACATACTAATACGATACATTATAATGATACCAAAGATACCAAAAGAAAATGTATCATGGCTGGTATTTTCTAAAATAACCCGAGCCGTTATCGTCAAAATATTCGCGAAGACTGGCAACAACAAGATGACGAACCCACCGCCATCTTGCCTCCCTTTGTCAGAAAGAGCTGCCACAACAAAGATTCTAAAAAAGGACGTTGCCCTGCGTGTGTTTTTCCAATTTTGTCTAGATTAATGTGACGTTTTGTTAATTTTTTGTTTTATTTTTATTCACAGTTCCTTTGGCTCCCTCCGATTTGAGGTGGGAAGTTCAGTCGCACGAAGAGGCCAGTGTGTTCTGGACGCTACCGTCTGGCCAAGGCATCACTTCAGTCAAAGTTCAGCTTTGGAAGCCATGGGGTTCCAAATGGATGATATCTGCCGAGAAGGATTTTGATAACAGCACTCAAGCAGTTAACGTCAAAATCAACGGTCCTTTGGAAAACCACAAAGTGCAAGTACAGGCCATCAACATCTTCGGAATTGGAAAGGCTGCGAGTATTAGGTACTACGAATATTTGATCTTCATTGAGAAATGTTTGAGTTGGGTAACCCCATGACACCCTAATATCCAACCGAAAGTGTTGCGTTTTTTTTTTTTACCAAATACGACATTGAAATTCTGAAGCAACAAATAAAAATACGTATGGAGTCTTTTTTTTCATGATTCCTCCCAAGCTGTTTGGATGTACTGTATCGTGAATGTATGTTTAATAACATCATCCTATTGCCACACTCTTACATATGCCCGTCTAGGTTATCCTAAATTGGAATGTAAGCGATTAGAATGGGATATATCTTCAAACTGTGAAAAATGATTTGGGTTTGAATTATTTTCTATAACACAAAGACCTGTGTCGTGAAATTAACATAGCACAGATTAAAAGTTATGGTCTGAAGACAATCAACAGTACGGAAAACCAGTTCATGTAGCATCATGTTTCATTGTTTACAATAAACGACATGAAAACCACTTCAAACTGCCAGGTAAGCACAGCATTAAGTAAGCCCTCTGACTGAAAATCATCCAAGTGAACAACGTAACGCTACCGTGCAAGTTTTCCTAGTTGACAACTTCTGCTCGCCTTTTTCGAAATTCGCACACCTTTGGGTTATCAAAATATCTGACAGAGACGAACAGTACAGACAAACTATCCATGGGTGGGAATTTTAGCACTAGTTCGTGAAAGAAAACATGAATGATTTTGACATTCATATGTATAAACATGTATGTTGATATTTATTGTCTACAGACTTGGATACATGTAGTCGCATGTGGACAGGCGATTCAGAATGCTGTGAACTTCTACCACGGCCATGAGACCATCAAATTTAAGATGTCAAACCCAATAAGCTAGAATTCAGATTCAGCATTCAGAATAGAGTAGTCACATGATACACTGTTCTATAAATGCATTATCAAGTATATGCTTGAAAAATGAAATAGCTGTACTTCTTTGTAGTTTTGTAGTATTGGCTATGATAGATAGTAATATGAAATTGTCAAACAGAATATACTGAACCAACCCCATAGCTTCTCTATGCTATTATTCAACACAGTCTAAAACAACATATTTATATACATATTGTATAATATGTATTTACTTGCTCACTAACTGTATGCTAAATATACTATAATAGAACGTACTGAAACAATTGTATCTTTAGAATACTACAAACGTATGCCTTCTGTTCGTTCATTTAGTTATTATACTGTAAAACAGGGAAATATATCGAGGGCATATGATATATATAACATTGCACTAACTATATATATGATAAATCCGGCGTTATCTAATATGTCAGAGATAACAAAAGGTCCTAAGAAAACTATCTATAATCTATAACCCTCATTATAGTGGACTGATATCACCTATGGTATCTGTAAGTTATATTCTATAACGATTTCTACACATGTCAAGATGGTTGCATTCAACTAAATATAATTTTGTGCGAAGTAAAGACATACAACGAAACGATATCACTTATGATATCTGTATTTATATTTCATAAAGTTGTCTACACAAGATGTATAAATATCACTTCTCTGTTGTTATAACGATTTTAACATCAAGCATTCAAGTCGATGTATTTTTTCTGAGGACTGGAAATTGTTGCATAATGCTTCAATGTTCTACCAGTGTTACAAAAATCCTGCTGATAAATTTTGCATATATTTTCTAGGGTAGGTCTGGTACTGAATTGCAAAACACACGTTAGATTTTAAGTTTATCTTTTCACCATTACCTGTTATTCGTTTTATAAGTCATTCTTGATGTGGTTGGTGTGGATATAAGTTAATACTGCTATTATCACACTGTATTTGTTTGAATCAATTATCAAAATACATGTTAGATGTTCAGAGTTAGCCTTATGTGTTCTTTTGCCTAGAGTTTAGTTTTAGTACTCTTAAATCGATAGAATTTTCATATTATCAATGGTTTGTAGCAAATATCATGCATTATAAGAGATTTATGAACTTCTCATGAGTCTTCTTTCTTAGCTTGACATTATATGAAGTATTTTAACAATTCTCTTGCAAGATCTCGATGAGTAAACCTGTCCAGATTTTTGTTACTCTGCTACTTTGAAAGCAGTACAGAAATTCATAGAATCTAAAAAAAATTAAAAAAAACATGACAAGCTCGGCGAAAGACAAGTTCTAAGTGCTTTCAATACTAAATTGTCTAATTAAAAGCAGTGTATGGATCGTATCTGGACTGAAAACAAATACATGGCGACATAATAAGGGGCAAAATGCAGTGAATAAAAGGGACTAAAAGATTGAAAGATCGTCTCAAATGTGACAAAATTAACATAACTAGGATTCATTGCCGCATAACTAGATTGTAAAATGAACGGTAGAATATGCCTAGAAACGTCACGCAGCATTCAATCAGTTGAAACGCTATGCAACATTGCAGGCAAACAGTATGCCCCCCCCCCGTAGTACTAATGTACGCCGTTCAAAACAAAGCAGTTCCCTTCAGCGGACAAACCCCCCAGGTCCGGAGAGAAACAACAATGACGTTATACTCTCAACCAACATTTAAAAAAAGTTTAAGTCTGCGCATGACTACGGCTGATCAACTGGGGGTTCCCAGACAAAAAGTATTCCGTAACTTTTCCTGACCGAATTTTTTCATAAAGGCTAGTAGGAATTGAAAGACGGAGACTGGTTACGAATAGATATCAACGCAAAATGGCACAAGGAAATAAAGCACATATTGACGACGTGGTTTTAGCGGTCGAAAGCGAAGAAAACCGCTCCCTTGGGACTACAGCACAGGGTTACCCGTACGGAACACAAGGTGCGTTTAAACTAGAACAATTAGAACAAATGAAACTTTATTGCACAACAATTGTACAAGAAACACAATATCTTTTGAAAAAAACATAGATCTAAATTTCTTTTATAGAAATTGGTAAAAAAAATTCCGAATTGTAAGCAATCCATTGCATGTATTGAAATGAATGGTGATATACATAGAGGGACAAATTTCTATTGATAAAAGTAATCATAACATGGAAATACCATCTCACATGTGCCAAGATCGAACCAAGTTATGTACATGAGTAAAACGAATGGGAAGAAACAGATGGAAACATGTTGACGTATCAATTGAAATATACAGGTAAATAGTATACCCCCTCCCCCAGGAGCATACTAGCTGGTAAACACTACATGTACATAATCGACCTGGAGCTGTTCCCTTATGTGAACACCCACCCCATGTCAAGAGAACAACAATGTTCAATGACGTGTCAATCTGTCAAGCTACACTCCAAAAAGAAAAGAAAAAAGAATCTCTGCGCATGACCAATGAAAAGCATGCAACTGGGGTTTCCCACGTAAAAACAGGCCCGACAATTTTCCTTAGCAAAGTTTGTATAAAGTTATAACAGAAAACGGACCGGAGACTGGTTACGTATCGGTATCATCGCTAAAATGGCACAGGGAAACAGATCATATGGTAGCGACTTTGACGATGTAGTTGTGCCGATAGAAAGCGAAGAGAATCGTTCCCTAGGCACCGGGGCACAAGGGTACTACCGTCCACGAAGAGGTACGTTGAAAGTAATAAATACCTCATAGACATGGACGGGATAAGTTAGAGTTTAGGCCCTCCCGTTCAATTCACTAGCTAGCGCTCTCCAACCAAGCTTTCGTTAATTCATCATGCAGTAGATTATTTTTCATTGCCAGGTGAGCATGGAACTTATAATTATGGGGCTAATAGTTTTTACCTATAACGTTACATCCAGTAGTTATCATGATATTCCCCACACAACACTTCACTTTATAGAGAACGGTGACTAAAAACGTTTACTGTTGTAAACAATTTTTCGAAAATTTACCTACCGCATGAAATGCCGTTTCGATTTTGTACACGTTAGCTTTAAATATGGATAACAGTACAAATATGTACAGCAAATGGCTGCTACAACGTTGTTGCTGTTGTGTAAAATAAAAGCCCTTTTTTAAGCCCATGTATTTCTATTTCAGCGCCTGCATATCGCAACTATTACCACATCGACGATTCCGGTGAGTTTGCTACAGATATTTTAAAGGAACATTATTATAAACTTAGTTTCACTTGAGCCCGCTTTTTAGAATAACTGTCGGTTAACTGTTTTTTACATGAATGAAGTCAAGATGGACAAGTTCACTCGAAGCGTTCATGAAAAATCAATGTTTAGAATAGCATGGATTTTAATTACAGCGATGAGGCTTTCTGTGAAATTGTTACAATAGTTGTATGTAAATTTGTTTTTCATGGTTTCGGTCGCAAGATACGCAGGCGCACTAGCACGTAGTGATATATAAAACCACTCTGTGAAAATCAGCGATATCTTTCGTCAATTTCACAATCTGTGAAATGGCGAAGGGCAACAAGAGCCATGGTAGCGACGGAAATGGTACATTTTGATTTCTAAATTCCTCTTATTCTTTCATACATCATTATGTTAAGTTTTGCAGCAATTTGAATAAACTACATGCATAAGGAGCTAAAAGAAACAGAATACTCCCTAGGCAGAGTTTACCACAACTTTATTTTACTTTTCTCTCAACAAAAAAAATGTTAACTCGATGATTGTGTTCCTTTTTTTCTCAACAGAAAGCTGTGACTGTTTCCCAAATAACACAAAAATACAGCTCCAGGATAGTCGTACCTCTACCATGAAGGATCTAAAGCCCGGGGACAGGGTCCAAGTCACCAAGCCCGATGGAAGCCTTGCGTACAGTCCGTTCCTCGCCATGCTTCACCGCGAGCCCGACAAAAAGGCAACGTTCAGGCAAATCTACGTCGAGGAGAAGAAAGAGCCGATTCGTCTGACCAATTATCATCTGATATATGCTACTAAAAACCCACAAGGAAGAACAGGTAGGTTTTTCTCCATAAAATTTACCCTAGGGACTATTTTGGGGGTTTGTTCGCAGGACACGGTAGCTGATATTTTCCTGCTTTTGGACAAAACAAAATGGCGCTTCTTCCCCTTTCTTCCTTTTTTTGCTAAGTCACTAAAACTGTGTTATCCCCCCCCCCCAACTAGGGCGTCCTGTTTTTGCCAAAGACGTGGAAGAGGGGATGTTCGTCTTTGTGGCCGATGAAGAAAGGAAGAACGTGGTCCCGGCCAAGGTGCGAGAGGTCCGAGAGACCGAGGCAACTGGATTCTGCGCCCCGCTAACTAAAGAAGGATCCATCATGGCGGACGGCGTGGCTGCCTCGTGTTATACCATTGTTGACCACGACCTTTCTCATAAGGCCTTCTGGCCGCTCCGTCTCCGGTACGTGCTAAAGTCAGCCTTTGGAGGCGTGGGGAAAGAGAAAAAAGTGGCCAAAGTTGGCATACACTGGTATGCCAAGGGCCTGATGAAAGTAAACAAGTTTCTGTTCCGTGTGCAGCCTGTTACAGCTATGTAGAAGGGCCCGGGTACCTATGTCTTTAAGCCAGAAGCATGGCACTAAAGATGAAACAGATGTTTTTGCTTAAACAGACGTATAGCTTGAGTGAATAGTATAAAATTTCTACAGAAGTGTATAGGACAAACGTACTTCCTAAGCTACTATTGCTACGGCATGAATCTGTTCACTGTTGTATCTCACTTTGTTGTTTTTCTTCTCGATCAAGTTATTGCTGTTATAAACAAGCTGCGCTAATTTCGGTATGTTCGGGATATTTGTACAACATCCCCGAAACGACAAATGTATATGCATGTAACGTTTGATGTTTGATGCCAAGAAAATGTGATCAAAGAAACTCTAAAACTCACCCCAAAAAATGTTTTTGAACACATGCTATCCAGCTCGTGTAAACTCAGTAAGAAGATTTTACAGAATGTTCAAGAATGTTTGTCATCTTTGCCATATCTAGCGTTTTCTTCCTGTCTTAGCGTATACATTAGAGTACATATGGCATTTCTTTGGTCTGTTTACTGGTGAATATTGGATTTAAAGTGAGGTGGCACAAGTAACAGCAGCCGCCGGCATTAAACCATGTAGTATGTATGGCTACTGTAATGACACTACAATCAGCGAATTCTAAACCTCTGTACTTTGATCTAGACTGTAATACCATACTTCAACTTCTGCTATACGCAATAAAACAGTCAGTTTTTCCATGAGTTCTACTTTTTCTTGAACAAAGCGAAGGAACCACCGTAGAAACTGCACATAACGTTACACACGTGAACGTTGATTATAAATGCTGTACGAAAATTTACGTACTAAGGCAAAGGGCATAACTCCTAATTGCGTACAAAGAGAGACTGTGTCCAACATGCCATAATGATGTTGAAAACGACTTTCACTTCATTATGGACTGTCCAACTTATGCTGATGACCGACAAAAATTGTTACAATCCATTGTATGTACGTCCGACACAAGATTACCACCTACCAGGACAAAAATATTTCATAGGATATTAGCATGTCCTGTTCATATGTAGGCAAATTTATATATATAACTCAGTGCAAAAACGAGACAGTATTATAAATTCCTGATGACACAGCATACTGTTACCGACAAACTGTTTTAGAGCATTAGCATGTACATTATTCTATAGATTATCTCTACTGTTAGTCATAGCTCAAATATTAGCAATAGTTCGACTTTCCTGTGCGTACGTTGCCATACATTGTACCAGATACAATTGTCGCGCAATAAAGTTCTTCTTCTCCATATGATATTTCTCCAAATTTGGCGTTGGTGGGAACTACCATTTATCATTTCACAGTCTATATGCTTTGTTGACGAAACATTACGATGGTGAAGAATAGCACTGCCTTGGTGAAAGGAAGGTCGACCAATTTTGACCCCAAACCCAAGAGATCGCCTTACTCTTTGCTGTTCCATCCTATTTTCATGCTCCCTTTGAATTTTTTAATAAGTAGACGGACTGTTTTCGACAAACAGAGATTATCCCGTGAAAATACAGCTCATTTAGAGACACTAAAGTTTATCAAAAAACCTGCTAGCACAAAGCACAGAAAATATAAGGAACGACCCTCTATTCTGACCACGATTGGCAGTAGATAGAGCAAGTTTAGAGGGGGGCACGCCATAGAAGGTTACATCCCATTGAAGTACACAACATGGCCTATCTGTCTGTAGTATCAGATATGGTGACTGTGAATTATTAAGAATTCTGTAATAATTGCCATCCCAAAAAATATCAGTTGTCATGGAAACACTGGAATTGTTGAAACTCGTCTATGATAAAATGAAACAACTTGAACTACATGTAGCAAGCAGTGAGATAACTCAAAATTTCCCAATAGACAACATACATGATCAAAGGTTTGAGGTTTGATATGATTTGACTTATTAGATATTATACATTGTGAATTATCACTTCGAAATTTTGTTGATTTGCCTAAGATTTTATTTATGCTAAATTATTGGTGTCTAAATTTAGAAAGGATCCACTTGATACTGTTTTTATATGGAAATGAATAAAACAAAATACGAATATTATAGGGGGTTGAATTACATGTAGATAATCCCATATAACAGCTATGTATATTATTTAATCAAATATGATTATGACAAACAATGATCTTCCCATTCTAAGGCGTAGCTTAAATTTGTTTCTAGTTTTTGGTCTCTCTCTCAGCATATTTCCTCATCTTTCCCCAGCAAAAAAGAACAAAAAAGGCAAAAATTCCACAAAACACATATTCATATGATAGGTTATATTTACAAATATGACATATAAAATAATTCATTACAGTCAAGTGAAAAAAGACTCTTAAGGCTGTATCTTCAATGGGTTCTAGTGTGTTTCTGTGTCGCAGACTTGAGTGAGAAACCCCTTTTTCTGGGCCCCAGTCTGATACACCACCCTCCACACAGGTGCACTGTGTCCAAACATTCCAAGGACATCAATCAGCTGAAACCCCTCAAGTCTTTGTCTTGATAAAAATGGTTTCCTTAGCAACAGAAAGGTGTCATGACCCCTCATTGAAACTTATTCACCTACAACAACTCAGAGATTTAAAATCTCACTTGGTCAAAATTTTCAACTGACCAAAATTCGCTTCGACGTTGATGTTTTGCTCACACATCGACGCACATTTTGACTACTTTTTCGTTCATGTCCGTAATTTTGTTGGGATTTTCTCATAGATATATTAAAAATCTCTTGACAGGTTGTCGTACCCATCAATCAAAATGACGGCACCTAAATACCTCACTACAAAGGTATGTTGTAAAGCGATGCTTGGCTACAAGCGTACCCTTACAAACGACCGCACCTTTTGAAAGGGGCCTTCGCAACCGGACGCACTCCAACCGACGCTACTGCTCTAAAGCTAAACAAACACGGAAACCATAAATCTGGAAACCCAAACATCAAAATCTTCGACTAAATCAAATCAGTAATCCATCATAAGTAAAAGAAATCAAGAAATATTTATCATGATATAGTTAAGCCACCAAAATGGGTTAAGGGGAAGGCAAAACACCTTAGGTGTCGGCCTCACAAAAGGACACGTACTCGGATATTTGAGTGAAGGACAAGGGGACAGACACAAAATAGATTACAAATATGAGACATAATCTTTTTTTCCAACAAGACAAAGTGACTTTCTAACAAAAAATATTGAACAGAATACTAAGAACTTGATTGGTCTCTCTTAAAAGGCAGAATTGGTTCTTCAGGACATTCGACGAAATAACTTCGACTACGTTGTGAGGCCTTTGGCATATCATTTGTCCGACGTTATATCGTTTGTAGTGCTAAGAACAATTTATGGTCGAGCTTCGGTAGGATTTGTGACCACCTAATTTGAATACATGTCAGACACGAAAACAAGGCTACGCCGTTATTAAGGTCTGGCATTCCCCCCACCAAAATACAGGTGTATGTCACCGTGTCGCGAAGCTAGACTTAACCGACTTTCGAGAACACTCTAGTCCCAAAAAGAACATCACGAACAACATAACAAATTTCCTGTGAGAAAGACTAAGAAAAAAGGCTGACTAATGCCGATAGTCTTTCAAGGCCACTCGACACGTGAAGACCTCTTTCTAGGCCCCCGACAAAATGGCCTCTTGTCCGGGGAGTTGGCCACAGAACGCAGACACAATATTACAACCTACATTGTCTCTGCCTCATGGCTCTAAACGAACCACTATTCTTCGTCGAAAAACAACCTCAAATTGACTAAAGCTCTAGCCTACAAAATAACGTTCGAAAATGCAAGACTATTAAAAAAGGCACGGTAGATATGATCCAGGGTGCTCGCTATACCATAAACAATGCGACAAACACTAAAACTAGATGTCAACAAGTCGTTCAATATTATCGTTCATACTTGTTATATATCCAGTGTGCTTTAATGATATGGCAACTATTTTTCTAACGTTAGTTTCGTCTGTTTTGTCAGAGAAAATGAGTAGTTGCTGTGGTAAACTGTAGTGTTTAGTCCAAGTGTATACAAAGGCCGGCATTGTATGAAATAAAATGGAACTCACCAAACGTTGAACTCCTCTTGAAGGCCTAGACGCCCTGAATCAATCGTGTACAAATTCTGAACTGTTTTCCGATGGGAAAATAATCCAAATGGTTCAGAATCGAGTAACGTCTTGGTGGCTGACTGCGAAGGTCCAAGTGTCCTGTCGAGTAAAGAACGTGTAAATAATCCAGTCAAGAAACGGATACAACCTGTTCGACTATATGTTATTGTTAGAGGGCGTGGGGTAGAGTATAGGGCTGTGCCTGGCGTAACTAATTCGGGTCTTAGTCAATGGAGTGATCGAGTGTTTTCATGTAACTTGTCCTGAATGAAAATTAAAAAAGATGTTGGTGTTGCTGTTTCTGTGTTTTAGTTTTGTCGTGTAGTCTTACGAGTCAAAATTACTGAGGATATACAGCAGGCTTAATCGTAAGGAAACTGTATACAGTGAAACCTGTATTCAGCAACCACTAAAGGGACTGATGGAAAATGTTTGCTGAGCACAGGGTGGGGTTAACTATGTAAAAATGGACGGGACTGTTTTAATGTAGCTTGTGGCTGGAGGTGGTTGCTTTCGCCAGGTGGTTGCCTGACCAGGATTGACTGTACTAGACTCTACGCTCAGTAAAACACTCAAAATAAGATATATGCTTTCCTTAAAAATAATACATACACTGTCATTGTGTGGACCTCTTAGTGAAAAACAGCTATTCTCGCATGTATATACAGAATATATAGACAATATATGATTTTATTTGTAAATGTGTTTGGAGTCATGATATACATAAGAGTGGAATTGTCTAGAAGTATGATAGGCTTTGCAACGTGAATAACTCATACATTCATAATATTTGTCTTTCTTGAGCACTACATGTATGCTTTTAGACAATATCCTTGCCTATGCGCATGTAACCTTAAATACAGTAAATTGATTGCATGAAATTACAGTCACCAAGAAGACAGAGTATGTTGTAAGTATAATGTATATCTGACAGCCAAATTTGGAGCGGCCATCTTTGTCGCAACGTACCGTATATACACATAACATGTAACTCTCACAAATAATTGTATAACTATTCCATATCTTTGTATTTGGTATCAGCGATGTATGTAAATTCATACTGTCGTACTAGATCTGAGCATGATTTCTAAATAGATATGAAAATTCATTTTTTTAGCTTAGTCAGTAATCTGAGATTTATAGATATTACTGATAGTCAAACATGATAGAAACTTTGTCTTCTTTGAAGTCAGTAGAATTTTCATAAAAGTCGTCAGAAAAGTTTGTTAGTTTCGTAAACAACAGTGACTTCATGGGAAAAATATGTCAAGAAATAATGTCATGCAAAAGTCGACCAATGAGATGGTTACAAGTACTATACAAGCTCAATTTGGGGGATCCCCGGACAAAAACAACAGACAAAGGCGAATTTTTGAGTTGGAGACCTACTTCGTGTCAGATTTTGATAGACGAAATCATTTTGAAGAATACACTTTTCAGAACTTTTTTTTCGATTGAACAAATCATGAATGAAGAAACCGAAATCGTCCTTGTAGTCGTGGTTGTTTTTTTGATTATTTACTTCGTCGCACAAGGGTGCAAGTCGCCTGGTAGTGGCGGAGGGCACGGAAATGGCGGCGGTAACAACACCACTGGAAGTAGCAGCCAGGGGTCCAAGTGTGTCATTCTGTGAGCTGCCGTGGACATCTATATTGTAATTAAATTTAATTTTCTTCCCTTTTTGTTATCGTTTGTAGTGAGTACGTTTGTAGTAACATTTAGGCGTATGCAAAGTAAAGCTGGTATGTAATTCAGGCACGACATCGACAAAATGCCTAGGATTGCGCTGCCTGACTAGCGGTTATATTTTCAGAATCCGATAAAGGATTGAAATGCTACCTTAATAGATTCAGAGATTTTTGTTCCAAATGGCAGCTTTACAGAAAACAAAAGTAATTTTCTTCAACAAATCTGGCTGGTCAATTACGAACAGTCTCGTTTAAACACTGCAGATAAACCACCCAGCCGTTTTTGGAAAACTCGTCTTTACAATACAAACTTTTCTACCAACCAAAACGTCAAAAATGCGTCCTTTATTCTTTTACGAACATTAACGAACAAAAATTGTACGATTTTAGCTTCAAGATAGCTTCAAATTTTGGAATGTACTAAAATGAGTGTATCTATCAATCCAAATTTTGTAGATCAGTGAAAAGTAGTGTGACAGATATTCAAACATAAAGGCATTCTCAAAATTTTAGAAAACATTAGATTTCTAATATATTCGCAAAAAAAGGATTCTTAGTTTCATAAACAATGAGTCATAAGTTACTTCATTGACCAAGAATGCGTAGAAATGATGTAATGTGCGTCAGTCGACCAATGAAATTGCTCTTCTTGGGAAATACCCAAAGAAAATGAATAAAAGGCGATGTTGCAATCGAAAAACGCACTTCGTCTTGGATTGAAAAGAAGAAGGTCTTTTCAGACACGGAACATTACTAAGACGTCGCAAACCCTTTTTGTTCTACGGATAAAACAGCTCAAATTTGAAATCATGGCCGTAGAAATCGGTCTTGTGCCAAGCATCTTGATAGGAGTTGGTGCTTTTGTGGTTCTTGTTGTCATTATCGCTTGCACTGTACAAGCGTGCAAGTCGTCTGGCGGCGGCGGTGGTAGCTGCGACGGCGGGAATTATTCCCGTGGATCGAGCTGTCAAGGGTCCAAGTGTGTCATCTTATGAAGTACCTGGACATACAATGTAATTTGAATTCTTTTCTTATTTTTTTTTTTGTATTTCAGTTCATTTTTAGCAACATTTATGCCGATGCAAAAAAAAATGACTGAATGTAATTCAGATACAACTGTACAAAAAAGAAATAGCGAAAAATTGCGTTGTCTCGATAGTGTGTATGAATTCAAAGGTTTCCGACAAACGATTCTTAACCATTGATATATGATTATCTTTTTATTTTCTATTCTCTGCAGATGACAGCTACGCGTATGGAGTAGCGCTAACGCGTGGTGTTTTGCTTAAATCTCAACATGGACGAGCTACAACAACGAGACTTGGACAAAACGGGGGAAAAACAACACAGAAGACTGGACATATATCCGTCGGTCAAGCCACCTACCTCGTCCAAAAGCAGTGGATAAACTACAACGATAAACTGGCTTCAAACGCACGACTGTTCTCATGAAGATATTCATACAGCAACATTCTAGCAGACAATACTACAGAACACTTGTTCTTCTGAGATCAGTCTACCAACATCTATAATTACATAAGAGGCCGTCTCACATTCAACACCCTCAACTATGATTATGAACACCAAGTCCCATAGCTGCTACTGCTTATGTAGTGTTGATGTTTTATGCTGTTTTGTCGGAGATTAAGATCATATTCATTACTACATACGCTGATTATAGCATGGCACAATATTCATTGCTTTTGCTAAACAGACCATGAACAATGACGACTTGACACGAGTCCGAAATCTGCAGTATGGTCTCCTTTTGCTGACATAAGGGTCGCTAAATGGTGTTTGTTTGTGTGTAGTTTAAGCATAGATATTGGTCGGTAACTAGATGTATACTGTCTTGTGTTTTGCTGGTGTGAAGAAGACAAGATAATTACTTTTTTCGTGTAAAAAAAATGTAGAAAATACACAATGCGAAACATGTAAAAACTAAAGTCCTAGGGAGCACACCCTAGCCAAAAAAGCCAGTGGGAATGACCCCTGTAGATATATGTAACTAGGGAGCACACCCTAGCGAAAGAAAAGCCAGTGGGAATGGCCCCTGCAACAATATGTAACTGTGTTTATTTGTGGAATTGTAAATGCGTATGTTGTTATGTTATGTACTTATGAATGTTCGAATAAAATTTAAAAAAAAAACTACTGTCTTTATGTAGTGCATAGAAATGATTACACATAGATTGCGTGCTATTCGGTTTTCAATAAATCTTTCAAAGCCAATTTATGTCTATTGCTTTATTGCTTTACAGAAAGCTTTGACTTATAAGATGTCAAAATAAACGTAAATAGTTTCTGGTGAAATAAGTTAACTTTTTCTTATGGACACGTTGAAAGAAGTATTAGTAACTGTTAAATATTAATTTATCTAAAATATGATGTTGTTTTTACAATATCAACAGCATTTGTTCATACAGTTAATCGGATTTTTGTTGATATGCTAGTTTGATATGAAAATTGTATATGGATGCTTAGGCAAATGATAGTTTGATGTGGGTGGATCAAATAAATCTGTTCGGATATTTAGTTAGTATTTATTGTTTAGTACAAACCTAGTGTTAAGGAGTATTCAATACAAACAAAGAAAAAACGATTCAAAATGACAAAAATGTCAAGATACTTACACTAGTGTCTAGGGTAGACTGAGAGCGATTTTGCATGTACTATTTCCAGACAAAACAAAACATGTGCAATGTCACAGTACCTGATTCCAGGTGAAACGATTGCCACGAAGGTATTATATCCAAGCGTACAACCACAAGTCACCTATCTGTAGTACCACAATGTACGATTGGCCTTTCCCTCACTGTTGCACACGCCTTGCCGTTCATAGAAGCTTGTGTTATGCAGGTATTTCTATGATCTAGATCATTGAAGATACGTCGTATGATCTTTCAAAAATATTTACAAACAGAAATCGTGCGACCATAAGTTCAAGATATGCTGCCAAATGTAAAAATATGACAGGAAGTACTATGAAAAAAGATGGCCACTACAGGTTAGATTTCACCAAAGGCGATTTCAACACCAGAAATCAACCTCTTTGATTTGACTGCGCAGTCGCAAATTTTCCCCTTAGGCTTTTTTCGTCGCGTGCCATTGTTCTATTTCTTACTTTGGTCCATTGGGATTTTACCTGCTAAGTGACAAGGCTCTCTTAAATCAGATTAAGAAAACCAGCTTATCCACGCCTAAGGCGATAACCGACGAGAATGCCACAAGGAACCAAGTCTTCGGGCTCTGGTGGCGGTGGGACAGGCCCAAACTCAAGCACGGGGTCCACGACGCAGGGAACCAAGTCTGGTGGCGGAGGGACGCAGTCTAACAACCCAAGCTCGGAGGAATGGTTGTGCGCCATTTCATAGCAGGTGAAACACAGGTCATCAAAAACTTGGTCCCACATTTTTGTTGTTGTTGATGTTGTTTTACGTCGTTTTTGGACAGACAAAGACGACGTGGCACTGCACTCAAGTTTTTATAACTTTTTCGACAGTGCCACGTAAAGAGAACAATACACCCATTTCTTCACCTGGGCGGAGCGAGGAAAGTCGTGTAAAGTGCCTTTCCAAAGGGCACAACATCGGTGGCGTCAGGGGATTTGAGCCCGGGACCGCTGGGTTCTGGGCCGAACACCATGCCGTTACGCCACACGGTCCCACATCTTAACAAACAATTCCTCTAAAATGTATTCAGACGATCTCTTTGAAATACAATAACTTTAAAGTCGCAGAATAAATCATGATTTATGGTTTATATGTGTTCTTTTTAGATGACGGAGTCACAAAACCCGCCACCGCCATTCTGATGACGAGACCTAGACGTGGGGCATTTCAACTTTTAACTGACGGGAACCAGAATTGATACGACATGACAACCAAGATCATCACCGCACTGGACACTATCATCTATAGAAGAGACTTACTTTTAAATGCAGCAAAAAGTTTGGAAGCATATGTCTAATTGAAAACAAATTCTATATACTACCTACAGCTCTCTCCTGATACTGGTATCTACATAATTATGAAGACATTATATCAAGTATTGCACATTGAAAGCCCTTATTGAAATTTTAGTGTGTTGAGGTCTAATATCCATTTATAACATTACCACATGATATTCCTGATTTCCCAAAGTAAAAGTATCAAAAGGAAACACAGTGCTATGTTACGATAACACGCTACTACATGCGTTTAGTACATATTTAGTACTACGTACCCAGCTTTTGCGTAACAGAAGGCCATATACAATGAAGACTTTTATTGAGTCCGAAATCTAAAATATGGCCTATTTTTGCTGACATAAGAGTCGCTAATTGGTATTTGTTTGTGTGTACTTGCAGTATACATATGTGTGGGAAATATGCTTGTGTTTTGATGTAGTGAAGAAGACAAGAAATGAGCTGTTTTTTGTGTGTGAGGAGAGATATGACGTTTGGCAGGAAAAAAAATTGAAAAGACATAATGTGAAAGATGTGTAAACTGATGCCATTATCTTGCTACAGACATTGAATTTATCACAGTGTTTTTATGTAGTGAAAAAGACAAGAAATGAGTTGTTTTTTTGTGTGAAGAGAGATTTGATGTTTGGCAGGAAAAATCTTGAAAAGACACAATGTAAAAGATGTGTTAACTGATGCCATTATCTTGCTACAGACATAGAATTTATCACAGTGTTTTTATATACTGTAAAAGACAAGAAATGTCCTGTTTTTTTGTGAAGAGGGATTTGATGTTTGGCAGGAAAAATCTTGAAAAGACACAATGTAAAATATGTGTAAACTGATGCCGGTATCTTGCTACAGACATTGAATTTATCACGTATAGATTGATTGATGTGTGACTTTTCATAATACACTTAAGTCTATTGCTTTATAGTTTTACCTAACCTTTGAATTACATGATGCAAACTGTTTCTGGTGTAGTACATTTCACTATTCTCTTAATAAAGATGCCGAATATAATATTAGTTATTTTATATCCCTGTTCTGTTCTTATTGTTAGTTTATAAACTATTGTGTTTTTATCACAGAAGGGTGACACAAAAATTGAATCATATATCGATGATCATATATAGGGATAGTCCTAAATGAGACTTAAAGAATAGTCACAATTTTGCAGTATTGATGTATATAAGTTTTAATCTATATAGACAATTCTCAAATTACTCGAATCAAGTTGAAACGGTTGCCACGGGGCTAACTATTTTGTAGGATCTTGCAAGAAACGAACGTTTAGCCGTTATGTGTGTTGGTCTTGATATAAAAATAGCACCGCCGATTTCAGAAACTAATCTTTAGTTAATAACACGGGAATTTCTACGATCCAAAACGTTAAAGATGCGTCTTTTAGTCTTGTAAGAATATTTACGAACAAAAATCGTATGATTATAAGTTCAAGATACGGCTTAGAATGTGGAGTGTGCTGAAAACGAAAAGATGGCCGCCACAGAAAATTCTGGAAATAGCCACGTCACCAGGAAGCAGCCAGAGTCGACCGCGCAGTCACAATTCACCATTTCCACATAAAACGATTATCATTTCGATAAAGATGAAGATAAACATTAATGTTCGGTTTTTAGAAAAAAATACTCTTTTCCATAAGTGAAAATAAAAATAATATTTCGCTCAAAAATATTGCGGGTTCGGGGCGTTACGCAATGGCCTCAAATTGTGTTGTGATCTTTCGACGTCGAATAACTATTATTTCAATAGGAATCAAGCAAATGACTTCATTTTTTAAACAAAAAAATTCTTTGTAAAGACAAAATTAGAATAACATTTCGTAGTTTTGATAAAGATATGTCTGGTCGGGTATGCAAATTACCCCTGTCTTTTCCTGTGGTCATCCCCTTTTTGTATTTCCCAATACATCGTGACGTCCCTGCTATTTCGTTTCTCTTAGTCCAGGGGAACTGTTGCTTCTGGGTGAACCTCGAAACGTTTTTCTTGAAGAATATCAAGATTATCAAAGAGACAATAAGATTATCAAAGAGACAAATAATAAGAATGGCAGACGATAAAAAGGGTGGTGGAAATAAGAAGAAGGGCTCGGGATCGCAAGGAAACAAATCCGATGGGACCGACGGAAGGGAAAAGCGATCTGCGAACGACAACAGGGGCTCCACAGCCCAAGGGTGGAAATGTGCTGTAATGTAGAAGGTAAATACGAAACGTATTTTTGGTGCTTGGTTGGAATATAAAATGCTAAATTTACACCGCAAATAAACCCCACAAATTGGACTGAAATCTACGACAACTCTGTTTTCCTTTAGAAAATATTTGAGGAAACCATTGACCATATATCATTCGGTATGAACGGCGAGAACTGCGGATCCAAAAGACGACCAATGAAATTATTTTAAATTCCAGTAACAGAAAATCTTTACGACTTTTATTGTTATCACCATAAATTTGTACAAATTAATTAAGTTTTGTTGCTGTTCCTTGTTGATCAGCAAGAAAGAAATCATTTGATAGTCCTGTATCCGAATGGTGCCCCCCTCCCCAAATATCTTGAGAGTAAAAACGCTATCCTAAGCTTTTCAAGACCATTCCAAGATTTAATAAGATCATACCCTTTATATAGATTCATTGAATTTTAGATTTACGAACATTGTAACGTCAAGAACATGTCTAAATTGAATGCTCTATATTCATATTCGTATGAAATTGAAAACTGTCTAGGGAGAATTGGAGGACTTATCCTATGAGAGCTCCTTAAACTCCTTAAACAGCTAATCAAATAAAATTCTCAACACAATCGCAAGGAGAGCTAATATAAACAGTTCAAATGACCCCTAGCCCTTAAACAATATATTATTCTTAACGATTTCACCCTAGATACTAGTAACCTATATCAGTATACTAGCTTCTACCTATCATGATGAAATATGTGCAAGAGACAAACTAAAATTGAAGTATTCTAACTTATAGACATTTCATCATAGTCAAACTAACGTGTATCTTTCCTAGAACTACTTTCTTCACTAACTTCATTGACTAAATGCTGATACACATCCCTTTCTTTTTCTTGAAAACATATAGTATAGACAAGAAATAGTAGATGTTGGGGTCCATGTTTGGAAGGATATCTAGGACGTTAGTTAAGAAATGGACCACCTATTTGTATCAAGTGTTTGAGGAAAATATGTCGAAAAAAAGAAACAACACGAAATTCCTTGCATCATTTAAAATCATGTTTTCTTCTATTTTTTCTAGATGAAGGAGACACGCTTCAAACTCCTGTTAAACACCTGAACATCAAACAACAGAGAGCAACGAATGGAGCCTAAGGATGGGAACAACAGCACAACAACACAACATGACCCCACAACAGTGATGTGAAGACAACATACAAATGGAAAAAACAGCAAGTAAAACAAACATACACCTGAACATCAAACAACAGAGGAAAACTACTGGAACCTTGTGATGGGAACAAAGAAACAACTCAATACAACAGAACTGATGAAGAAAACAGCCTACTACACACTAAATGAAGAAAACAGAACTGTAGCTCAAGCCTCAGAAACGTTGTTTCAACTGAACGTATAATTACAGTTACCTGAATATAATTTGAAGGTCATATATTATACCACGAATCATTAAAAAAACTGTCTTCCCTGTCAGCGTATGAAGCTCGAGCATACAAGTGACCCATTGGTGATTCTAGGGGCTGGCCAACAGTAGAGAGTGGAATATATATCAGTGAAATATCAACATCTTCTCCGATAAGATAACATTATAAACATGACGAGAATTTGAACTGTTCTCCATCTCAAAGAATTGACTCACAGTAATTTTCTCATCGTGTAATGTACCAACTCAGATGAACTTTCATGCTAATTTTACACATGGTTATATGATAAACAACTTCTTAGCTTGTTTCAAAACTGAACATGTAAGTTGTATAGTTTGATTTCCTAATACTAAATGCTACAGTTTTCACCTTAGACCTTTAGCATTACAACTACAGAACTCACTTGTATTCACTTTGTTTTGTATTATGTTCAACTATAGAAAAATAACAGTAATTTGAAGCGTTATTCGATCGCTGAAAAACGGCAGTTTTTTTATGGTCATTTTGCAATGTATCTTAAAAAGATCAAATGTAATGTTCTATGACGGTTACAATAAATACATTGTTTTTGATTCATACACTTAAGTCGTCATGTTGTTTATTCATTCTCTATTCAAGTGTACATGGGTTAAGACATTACCTATACATACCCTAAATAGTTTGTGAAAACTGCTTAAATCTGGTTAGGGTAGAATTTTAAAGCTGTATATGTATATAATGCTATAATTATTGCCTCAGTTTTGTATTGAATACACAAGGCCGTGTTTTTAGAAAATATCCACAGGAAACAGAACTATCAACCACTGCTATGTATGGAAAACAAAATTTGAACCAGACATCATATATAATATTACAAATACTCTTTTGAGAAATCGTCCATGAAAACGTTTCCAAATGTGTTGTCCTATACAAAAGAATGTTAACAATGGGAAGCTCTGTATCTTAAAATTTCGAATGATAGCAGTTGACACTTTTGAAAGTTAGGACATGCTATAACCTCCATTAACATTATTCCGCCAGGTTACACAAATCCACCACTTTGGAAAACAGTAGGTTTGGGACATCTCTAGTGCAGCACCCCCAGGTATGCACAGTTTAGATATACAGGAATGCATGAAACTCTGGACGTTGTGTTGCAGATCTGTTTGGGCGTATCTTTTCAGGGTGGCGGAATCATATACCCTGATAGAGTTACGTTAAATAGATGAACATGTACGCATATATAGTACTAGTCGCGCGAATTCTCAACATGTTTTTCATGTCTGCAGTGTAAGATAAGGCCTACTTTTGCGTGCTATTTATAATAAACAATATTAGAGAGAGTGAATGTCGAAAAAGGAAACACTAAATTGTAAAGACATTGCTCACTTTGTTAGATCAATCATAGATCGTGAATACGCCACAAAATTCGACAACATAGTGAAAACAAGGCCGAGTGTAAATTCTCAATCTCCCTGTCCAATCTTTCTCCTGATAGGCAAAAGGAATCTTTATAAAGCCTACACAGAATGTAGTTACAAAACTTTACTTGCATATTTGTATATTGGGCCGGACGGCATAGCATGGGACGACGGGTGAGAAAAACGACTGCACGAAACCATACGGCACGTTAGACAATAAAATCATCGAAATGGCCCTGAATATCTAACAAAATGGCAAGAGAAACATTCAAAAAGTGATAGCAACATTGTTTGATATTTCCGTGCATGTTAGTGTCCATTCATTGTTCGTCATGGCGCCTGGGTAGGCCTGTTTTTACTAGGTCTACGGCAATAGGTCTTTTCCTGAAACTACGCAGTAAACTTTTGTTCATTGCATAGAAAGTGTTACTGATAATAACGCAGAAAGTGATGCAAGTTAATGTAAGACACGTAAGGCTCTATTACAATCCTTTATCAACAAATTTCGAGCCAGACTATTTGATTACAAGAGGTGGATAGGCACACATATATTATGTGGTTACCTTTGAATGACATTGAAATGTTCTTTTTAAACACAAACACACCTGTCATTGCTATAATAATAATAATAAGTCTTAATGTCACTATAAGTAAGGATTTCACTATATATAGGCAAATACTGGATTTGGCAATGGTAGTTGTTACGACCCAAGTGGACAGGGTGCTCCCAGGCTAGTTTTACGCCCAGTCTAATCCATTTGGGTGTGGTCGTTTTACTTCAAATGTTTCGTTTTAACGCAGAGTTTAAAGCGTCAGAAGGCGACCTACCAAACTACAATCAGTTATCAATAATTGTGTCTACTGTTAAAAGATCTTAAAGTTATGACAATTACTTTGCCATCCGTTTTGGTCTGAGTCACACACGCTTACACTCAAATAGCAAACATTTAGTCTTGGTGTACCCCCCTCTACGGGCCCCACATTGAGCTGTACGCCCTCCATTTTTTCAAGATGGAGTCAGTCGGTTATTTCACAAATTCAAACAGCATTGCGTAACGACACTCTATACCCCCTCCCCTCCACAATACATAAGATAGAACGCGTTCACGTACCGATTACGAAGGGGAATTCCCAGGTAGAGTATTCCAGTGTATAGCACAGGGACTTTCCAGCTACGTATGCACCTACAAAAGGACGCTTTTGGCATGTCATGTGATACAGGTCTAAAGTATACAAGCATACAAGCACCGGAGCCACCCCTTCGGAGTTTACTTATTTGAATAAAACTGGTTTCGTAGCTTAAAAAAGCACTTCATAAAACCAGGCCATTAAAACACAAGATTTAAAAAAATCATACTGAAATTGAATTGTATATCTATAGCAAGGGAAAAAATCAAGAGTGCCATATTCAGGTAAAGTAACAAGCAAAGCTAAACATAAATTCACATGAAAAGAGTTGTCTTTATATTGTAACTAAGTGAGTTTATATGATATATTTGTAAGCATATTGCTTTTATACATCTATACAAAATATTGTACATTACTTTGCTTGAAGACAAACATCACTTATAGGTCTAGTAAGTATTCAGATGATGCTTTTTTCTGCCTAACTGTATGTTCAAAGCTATTGTACTTGTCAAACTATGGTTTGGAACGAAACGCATTCTATTAAGAGGGGAGAGGACATCATATAATAGGTTGTGTTAAAGGCCACATTTCTACAGGACAAAAACAGATGGCCACCCGATGAGTATCTAAAAATTATGAAAAATTATTAGAAGACCTCAGAAAGACCTTGCAGATTATTGAAATATCGTTATAACACCTCAAAGAATGGTGAAAGATCATTTTAACACATTGAAGATTGATGAAAGATCATTGGCCTGGGAGACCTTGAAGGATGATGAAAGATCATTAGAACACCTTGAAGAATGATGAAAGATCATAAGAACACATTGCAGAATGATGAAAAATCATTAGAACACATTGGAGAATGATGAAAGATAATTAGAACACATTGAAGAATGATGAAAGATCATTAGAACGCATTGAAGAATGATGAAAGATCATTAGAACACCTTGAAGAATAATGAAACATCATTAGAACACATTGAAAAATGATGGATATTCATTAGAACACCTTGAAGAATGATGAAAGATCATTAGAACACATTGAAGAATGATTCAAGATCATAAGAACACATTGACGAATGATAAAAGATCATTAGAACACCTTGAAAAATGATGTGAAATCATAAGAATACATTGACGAATGATAAAAGATCATTATAAGACCTTGAAGAATAATGAAAGATAATTACAACACCTTGAAGAATGATGAAAGATCAGAAGAACACATTGAAGAATGTTAATGATAAAAAATCATTAGAACACATTGAAGAATAATGAAAGATCATTAGAACACCTTGAAGAATGATCAAAGATCAACTTGAAGAATAATGAAAGATCATTAGAACACATTGAAGAATGATGAAAGATCATTAGAACACCTTGAAGAATATTAATGATGAAAAATCATTAGAACACATTGAAGAATAATGAAAGATCATTAGAAGACCTTGCAGAATGATGAAAGATCATAGAACACATTGAAGAATGATAAAAGATCATTAGAACACCTTGAAGAATAATGAAAGATCATTAGAAGTCCTTGAACAATGATGAAAGATCTTTAAAACAAATTGAAAAATGATAAAAGATCATTGGCAGACCTAGGAGATCATAAAGAAAACTGCAAAAGGTAAATCGTCTTTAACATCCTTAAGTAGATTTTAAGGAGTTCACTGACAAATGAATGAGCCAACCATATTGTCACATTAAGATCATAAAGAGATAAAAAAGATGGCCGCTATTTTCCGCAAGGGCCACGTCAGCACCGGAACCTCTTTGATTTAACTGCGCAGTCGCAATTTTTTTTGCATGAAATTTTTCTGATTTAGTTCAGAATAAACAAAATTGCTATATTTCTAAAAAGCATTCCTTTCTATCAGTGCAAAATCAAATATTGGTTCGTTCAAACGAAGATATGTGCAAGTTATTAAGCAATTACACCACGCAATTTTCATCCAAAATACATATGATTTCGATGGGTATGAACCAAAGGACTACATTTTCAAGTATTCTCTATAGAGCCAAATTCAACAAAATGAATTTTAAGTTTTAATAGAAATATAAGTGGCCAAATATGCAAATCAAAAGTATTCCCTTGCGTCCTATTGTTCCATTTCCTTCCTTAGTCCAGAGGAAAGTTAGCTGCTCAGTTAACAAGGCTCTCTTAAAGAACAATAAGAAAGCCAGCTTATACACGTCTAAGGAGATAACTGACGAGACGAGAATGCCACAAGAAACCAAGTCTTCGGGCCCTGGTAGCGTTGGGACGCCGTCTACCAACTCAAGCACGGGAGAATGGCCGTGCATTATTTTGTAGCAGGTACAATATTTATCGAAAACTTGCTGCCACAGTCAGACAAGTAATTCAGCTGAATGTACTGAGACAATGTCTTTGAAAGATATTTGTGACAAAAATCGCAGTATAAATCGTGTTTCTATCTTTTTTTTTCAGACGACCAAGTCACACACCCCGTCGCCGCCGGCCATTTTGACGGCATGACGTAAAACGTTGCATTGTCAACTAGAGGAAACTAGAGCCAGGATGAGAACGACATTCGAGAAAATCACCGTACTGGACACTACCATCTACAGACGAGACTTCTATTTAGAAATGGCAGCAAAACCATTGGAAGCATAATGTTTACGTATTTTTGAAATGAAAAGAGGATTCTGCTATGTAGTACTACCATCCAGTACGCACAGACACACAGCTCTCCATTGATTAATTCTTATGACGACACAGCATCCATGTATGTTTATGAGTTGTCACCTTGAAACATTTTGACAACAAAACTTTTACCGAAGAAAATTCAAGACGATTACTTATAAACAACCACCGTGTATATATGTAAAAAAATGTCTTTTTTTGAGGGTGGTGGACCCAAGCTGTATTTAAACAAAAAGCTGTTTTTAGTGAATACAAGATGTCCTGGTTCCAGATTCTGCATTAAAGTTGTGTGACCACAAATGTTTATCTTGTCTTTAGTTTGATTTTAGTGCATTGATGTATAATATGCATAACATTACCATTTCCTGATTTTCCGGAGTATAAGTGGCCAAATAAAGGAAACGCAGTGCCATGTTACGATGTCACGTTGCATGCTAAAATTATCTTTCCTTGTCCAAAATTCACAGAGATTCAATAACATTGTGAACATGCGGTCCCCGTGTTAATTACTGAAAGGAAAGATGCATATTTACACCAGCACAGAATATTGTTAGATTGATGTGTTCTTATATTTTGGTAGCCTGTACTGACTCTAAAGCATGGGAGAAAAAATATATTGCTTGAAACTGTAGGGCGAGTTTGAGACTAAGAGCATCGGAAAAGCGTCAAATAACTAACCGACCGAAAATTTCGAAAAATATAAAACACTCCATGTGCAAGTATTACCTGGCTGACCTTTTACAGTTTCGTGTCCAGGCATAGTCATGGCGCAAATGTGGTTTTTACGAAGTCTAATTACTTTCACAAAACTACACCGACAGTTATATGTAAGAAAACGAATGGATACTGTGTTAATCTTGTATTGGTCACATAGAAAGTATAATAGAAACGAACCAAATAATACTGCAGTTTTTCTTAAAGATCAGTTCATAGCAATCCTTTTCAGTTCTCTCATACATATATTGAGCCAGGTTCTTTGGTAACCAAAGATTCAGCAAGTGACCAATGAGATAGACACGTGAAGTAAACAAATACTCATGGTGGGGATTCTGGGTACAAGAAAAGAACAAAAGTTTGTTATTTCTTACTGCGTAGTTTGAAACGCATTGCTTGCTTCTTTTGGATGTGTTGAGGCAAAGTCTGCTGCTAAGAGCATCCTTTAGCAGGCAATACCACGAAATAACAGCCTACTACTACTAGACGTTCGTCGCGCGTGGGGATACTGTACACAAGTCACCACGACAGACAGTGGAAATACAATGCATGGAACAGGAGCTCAAGGAACCAATGCCCATGGCACTGGTGGAATGACGCCAAGTTATACCATCAACACCCAAGGTCCAGGCGTTCAACCAAACAAGTTCCAACCCCTGCCAAATCCACCGGCACCCCCAGATCCAACGGCCCCCCAAGTCCCCTCGCCCACCACGTCCCCCGGCACCGACAACACCAAAGTCCTCGCAACTGAAAGAAACAATGCCAACACGGGATCCATGGTCGAAGGGTGGAAATCGTAATGGCCATTAAATGACCATAGCAGGTAAAAACACTATTCATTAGAAAACGTGTTTCTACATTGAAACTTCGAAAATTAGCAAGTGTCTACAACTCAAAGAAAAAAATGTAGTGCACTTTATAAAAAAATGAAAATTCCTATAATAGCGTTGCTTTTTATGCGTTTGGGATTAGGATGTAGAAAAGAAGAAAAAGAAGGAAAATAACAGTAACAAAGTCATAAACATTTGTTTGTCATTAAATGAAAGAGACATATTTCATCTCTATATTTCAACTCAGCTGAGCTTTAGACAAGAGAGAGAGAGAAAGGGGAAAGCAAGTAGTGGAAGCTAGAACCTGGGTGGTGATGACTACAGCACAACGGACTGCGACTTCCTAGACATGGTTGGATTAGTGTGGAAATCTCTGTTATATCTAAGAAATAAAATCATAGCTGTCTGCTAGTATTGAGTGACAGACCTCCAGTTTATATGATTCTTATGCTATGAGTATTTATACGCAGTAAACACATGGACACACCATATGCGGTGGGCATGTGATTAATAAGACCTTCACAGCCCTTAAACTTCTTCTAAACAACTGTCTATCTCAGTGACTTTGCTCTCTTAACATTGTTTGTCATTAGCTAATACACAACGTACTGGTCATAGTTTCTCAGTTTTGAATTGTAATAGAAAAACTCTCAGACATATATTCTATCAAGTTTACTTTTAATGTGTGTATCGAGTTTAAGCAAACACACTCATTTACTTACTGAAGCATAGTATCCAGAATATCATCTATTTACAAACATCTGTCACATGGTTGTCTACAATAGCCATCAAGAATGGGAATGCATATGGCTGTTGTTTTAGATAAAGCACTCCTATAAAAAGGCTCAACTAAGTTTTTTCTATTCATTTTCCCATTTATTCATTCATATTTCACAGTTACAAGAACAAAGTGTAACGTACTAAGCCCTAGTTTGTTAAATTCATAGAAAACAAAGGAATACAAAGTACAGTTACAATCAAGTAGATTGGTTTCATAGAAAGTATAATAGAAATTAAACAGGATACTTCAGTTGTTTGTTGATTAAGTCTATTATAGTCCTTTTCATTTTTCTGCTACATATTGAGCCAGGTGATTTGCTCACCAAAGAGGCAGCAACTGACCCATGACCTAGCGAAAAACATGATGTTTTTCGGGCCAAGCAAAAACCTGCCGACCCTAGCATTCTTTCGATCGACCAAGGGGCATACAATTTTCAATCTGACACCTGTGTAATGAAACTGAATGAAAACGTGGAATCGTGTTCCTAAATTTCTGTTGCAACAAAAATAGTGAAATAAACACACCCACAAACGTAGGTTGAAATGAATTATTTTGACACCCTGCATGGTTGTAACTGTATTTGTTTTATCACTTCGGCCAAAAGCCACACCTAAAGGGGGGAAAAGAATCTATACCTGCCGACTGACCCTATTTTCTTCGGACTGTAAATAGAAACGCAGCATTAATTATCATTGTTCTATGCAAATTTTTCTGGAGGGGATTATGGGTACAAGGAAAGAACAAACGGCCATACTGCATTCTTTACACAACATTGCTTCTTTTGACCTGTTGAGACAAAGATTGCTGTTAAGAGCATAATTTAGCAAAGACAAGGGATTAAAGCCCACAAGACGATCAACGGTTTGTCTCTCTCGAGGATACTGTTCGCAAGTCACGATGGCAGACGAGGAGAAAAATGATCAAAACAGTCAGCAGGGAACAGGCCAAAATACGCAGCAGGGAACTGGCGCTCAAGCAACCAAGTCCCACGGCCCACCAACCACCACGGCACAGACAAGTACCACAACTACAACTGATGGAAGCAATTCCAACACGGGATCTACCTCCCAAGGGTGGAAATGGTGGCCATTTTAGCAGGTACAAACACCATTCGTTGGAAAACTTGGTGCAACGTTCTAAACAAAGCACGAACAAACAGATACAGCAACTCCCCCATACATGTGTAACCTGCTCAATAAGTTTGGACAATAATTCTCATCATGAGCAGCTTGCCGCTACCACTTATCATGTCACTAGCGTTTCCCTGTTCTCAGTCTATAGAACTAAGAAATTGAAGTACAATCTATGAATACATATTTCATTCAAGTTATGTGGAATATATGACTACCAATTATTTTGTGTAAGGGGTAAAGTGCAATAACCTTGCCACTTTTGATTAATCATGAAAGCTACAAAAAGGGAAATGACAGCAACAATGTAGGTAACATTTGTTTATTTCCTTTCGGTTTAGATGACAGGGGGCACATGAACAAGTCCATCTTCATATTTCAACTCAGCTGAGAGACAAGAGAGAGAGACAGAGAAATCAACAGGTTGAAGCTAGAACCAGGATGGAGACTACAACATAACCGTGCAAGCCTCGATTTACTAAAGAAAAGGACAAGAACTGCCTAAAATTCTCTGCATGAACGGATTAGAATCATACTTTTAGTACACACGGATACTTATATTATGACTGAAAATAAAATCACGTAGCTGTCTTCTAGTACATAGTATTGAGAGACAAACCTCTAATGTATATGGAATTATTTTTGTTGACTATGCATGGACAGTACAGACCTGCCACACAATATGCTGTGGGCAAATGATTCATAACACCTTTACAGCTCATTATCTTCTCAAAAACAACTGTCTATTACAATGAACAATATATGTTCTCTTAACATGGATGCCATTAGATAATACTAAACGTCCTAGTCCTAGCTTCTACTTTGAATTACAAAAGAACTCCTAGACATACGGGTATGTTCTGTATGTTAGTTTACTTTCAATGTGTGTATCGAGTTTGAATAAACACACTTATTTACTTACTGAAGCATAGTATTCTGAATATCATCTATTTACAAACATCTGTCAAATAGTTGTCTACACTTGTCATGGAGAATGCCAATGTGCGTAGCTGTTGTTTTGAATAAAGCATTAATATTAGTATCATATAATTTCGTCATTTCTGCATTTAAATTTTACTCAGTGATATTGTTTCCTTGATTTTGTTACCCCAGACAGAAACACGAGTAAACTTAGCAAGCCTTAGTTTGTTAACTATATATTGTTAAGAATAATTCAAAACAAATTATAGTTACAATCCAGAACTTGACCAATCTAATTCGACATAAAACACACCTTGTGAGATCACCTGGACTTATTGGTGGTCACCGAACGCAATACCGTTTCTTCTTTTAGGGAGTTAACACTTAAGAAATTGCAATGTAAACTGTATACACAGCAGGCCAGCCTTAAAAAAAATGTTTGACAAGTCTTATAAACGTTACTTAGACATTTTGCTGACAAAGGAACGAAGTTGCAACAATTGCCTGTGCGATCTGTAGGTATCACTAACTGAAAAGTAACTCATAGTTTTTGTAGTGTGAACAAACTACGAGTGGTTTCGTGACATCTTGAGGCGTTAAATGGTTAAACTGTTTACCCAGGAATCAGCCCCTGATGTTGTGCCCTTGGGTAGAGCACTTTACACGAATGTTCCTCACTCCACTGAGGTGAAAATGAATACCTAGCTTCGGTTATGGACGTCACTCGGACAGGACGTTAAATGGAGGTCCCGTGTTTGAGGAGATCCACACCTGGAGCACGCTAACGAATCCTCCACCACACTTATTAAAAGAGTAGGGATCCTTCCCAGCATGAATGGATCAAACCTTACAGTCTGTGTCTATTTTTCGCACACGAAAAACATTTAAAAAAACTACCAAATTGCTGGGAATACTTGTTCAAGGTTACTGACATCGAGGAATTCTGCAGTTCTATCTTTACAATGGAAGAGGAGTGCCTTGTACCTCGTACGGAATATGCTTATAAAACTGGGATGCTCGTATTCGATTACCGAAGTTTCGGCGCCATACAAGATTGCACTAAACCATGCGTCAAATTTGAGAGTAAGATCATCGAAATAGTCACCCCAAGCTTATTCTAGTCTGGATAAACACATGTAGATTTTGCAACAAATTCGTAAAAAGATATTTCTGATTGACGTTTTACGTGTATTTCACCTGCATCATTTTTGTTAGTTTCTTATCATCGGGATTAGGTGGTCATAGGTAAAACCTGGTCCAAACAACAAACTCAAATAATCTTATTCCTTTTAATCATCTTTTCCTTCTTTATTTCTGAACATAATTCTGTCTTATAAGATTTTGGGACTATTAGATCGTCTGAATACAGAGAGTTATGAAAACGCATAACCAGGACCTTGAGAATTAAGTCGTCCGATATTTTAGTTTACTTTGACATCCTCTCTTTATCAAAGAAGCGCTACGTTTGCGCGATGATTGTTATAAACAATATTTGAGGAGGCTAACATTTTCCATCCTGATTTTTCGGATTATAAACATCGAAAGAAAAGGTGCTGTTTTCTTGCGAGAGTGCTGCGTACTACTAAATGTATCTTACATACATGTAGACCAAACATAGACCGTGAACACGCCACAAAATCTAACAACGGAGTGAAAAATATGGGTCTTGGAATAAATATTCAATTCAAATCTTTTACCATTCTACTATAAGACAAGATGGAGCTTTAACCTTAGCAAGGGATATTGTTACTACGCAATGCTTGAATATTGGTGGAGCCGGACCGAATGTCATGGAGTGCGACGACAGGCGAAAACAACGACTGCTCGCAACCATACGGCGAGTTAGATACCAAAATCATTTAAATATCCCTAAATTCGCAATTAAATAGCAAGATAAAAACTCATAAAGTACAGACAATATCAATTGTTACATATACAGTAGCTGTTTTGCTTTTTTTGCGGTTTCTTTACTGAGTTTCTATGCAGCATCATGGCGCCTGAGTATACGAAGATACTGTAAAAGGGGAAATTTCCGCGGTAGTTTAATGTTCGCGATATTTGCGGTGACCTGTCTTCTGTCTTCTGTCTTCTGCCCGCCTACCCCCCTTGTTCCAACTGCGAATCCAAAAACCACCGCGAACGCTCCATTTTCTCTCTACCCCGAAATGAAATACACGTGAATATTTCCCCTTTTACAGTGTGATCTACGTCACATAGTCGTAACTGTGTTGTATGGTGCACATTTATTCAGTTTTAACTTCTATCTAAACTAAACTTAGAAAGCTAACATCTAAATGTTCGTTTCAAACGCAAACATGATATTCCTACATTTATAGTCTTGGTATCCCAATAAGTAAGTACCAGGTATTCCAATGGTCGCTGTAACTATTCAAGCGGACATAAAACTAAACAGAAAGCTCCCAGACTAGTTTAACGTCCGAGTCCAATTAATTTAGGTGTGGTCAGTTTAAATCAAATGCTTCGCCATAACACAGATTTTTAACACAAGCTCCAGAATAAGACCTACATGTATCTTTGATTATCAATTAATCATATAAACTGTTGAAATACTCTCGTTAGCACGATCACTTTGGCATCCCTTTTGCTCTGATCCATATGCTTATACTCAACAAAGCAAACATCTAGTATATAATTGTTATCCCCCCTCTACGGGGCCCCCCGGGCCCATTGAGCTATACGCCTTGCATTCTTATACATGGAGTGAGACGGGGTTGTTTCGAAAATCCGTTCTATATTGCGCAACGACAGTCTACCCCCTTTCTCCCCCAAGCCATCTGATTACACTGAAAATAAAGAAGAACACTTACTCGTTACGAAGGGAAATCCCCCGGTCCACAAATCCAGAATATTCCAGAAAGAACAGAGATTTTAGCACTGGGGACTTTCCAAATCTGCACCCTCGAAAGAGCGCTTTGTGGGCGTTAGATGACGTAGGCTTTAAGCACCGCCCCCTTCTCCAAGGTTACTTACTTAGGTTATAAAAATCTGATTTCATTATACTTCATAAAACTGCATCATTGAAATACTAGAATCATAGAATGTTACAATCAACCTTAAATTGATCTGAACATATACAGAAGACAAAGACACAAGAGATTCTTAATTAACTAATTGTAGCAAGTAAACCTACATATCTTTTCATGATACAAATGTTGTCTGTGTATTGCAAATATTCAGTGTGTTTATGTGACATATTTGGAAGCATAATACTATTGTATATCTATAAAAAAACACCGTGTATTACTTTTCATGAAGACACACGTGCACATCATTCAGATGTCATAGACCAAGTAAGCTTCCAGATGTTGTTTTTCTGCCTAACTATGTAGCTGTTGTACTGGTCAATGTAATAGTATGTAGCTAAAGCGCCTCCTATTGTAGGGGATGGGACAGCATATAACAGGTAATATTCGTTCAGACGCTTGTAGTGCCTAGAAGTTTCCTTGCTGTTTCAGTAGTAGCTTAGCTTTTCTCCTTTAACGTGTTCGAGGCACCTCATCTGAGAGGCTGCTACCAGTCGAACCATAGTGACAGCCCTAACAGGTAATGTATCAGATGCAGGCAGAATTTCCACTGGACGGAAATCCAGTGGGCTGATGAACTTTATTTTCTCTCTGCCAGAAATTGGCCATTGCAATGTACTATGTACAACATAAAATAAATAATCACAACCGATAAACATATACATCACAGTAAATGAATAAACGTAAAGCATAAACCACAAAATCAACCCAGTACAAAATACTGAATTATAAATGAGCAAAATGAAATAACACTTGAAAAAATTGTTTCCATTACTAACGAAAATTGAAAGCTGCTGCACACAATAAAGTAATTGTAGATTAATAACTTTATTATAAATTCAAGATCATAATAACATAACATAATCAAATCAATAATAGAGTAATCGTGTCATAAAACATAAAACAAGTTGAGTGGACATGGCAGACCGAAAGTCGGAAACCGAAGAGTAAGCAAAAGTCAGTGGTCATTGAAACCTCATTAGAAAGGCATAACAAGACGTTCGAGATCATTTCAAAACCCTTAAGATCATTAGAAGACCTTGGTGATCATTGACATCATTAAAAGAATACCATTGTGACACCGCCATGTGAATTGTACATGTAATACCGCCATGTGAATTGTACATGTAATATAAAACGCACAAAAGTTGTCGACCAATCAACTCCAGCAGTCCCTGCCACGGAAATGAGGTAGATGCGAAGAAAATTTTAATTTGCACCAATGGTAAAATACTTTGCCACGTCAATCGTCTCGTCCACGAGTTTAAAGAACATAATTCTACCAATCCGCAGCTTACGATTAATCAGTTAGCTCCGATTTCAACCAATAGAAAATACGATGGTCCTGTCAACCAACTGAATATCCTAACAGTAAAATGCGCACACGTATGGCCATTTATGCCATCTCTGCTGGGCACGAAAGTCTTGACTTCAACGAACACTATAGAAGAACCAGTTTAACTTTTTGAGTAACCATGCCAAAAGAAAAGGCCAGGGCAGCAATACCGCGCAGGGAGGGGGTGCACAAGGCGTCAAATCCATGGGACCTCTGAAGGGTCAGACTTGTGATTCCCAGACCAAATCGGGACAACAAGGCTCCACAACGCAGGGTAACAAATGAAGTGAACGGAAGGTAGCCATTTTCTTTACAACGTGGATTTGCGTCTGTAATAGTAACCAGGCAGTATGTGGTATTGGTTATCAAGGTTTAAGTCACAAAATGCTGTGAACATCACATGATCTTTTCCTGACGTTTTAACTACTGGAGAGTCTTTTCACGATAACCGCACATATTTTATATATTTTGCAACCTAAACTAGCGTTCAAAATGAAAACCGTACATATCTTAACTGTTTTCTCCAGTAACTTAATTGTAAGTGTATGTTGTAGCTGTGACAAGGCAGTACGTTTGCTTTTGTCGTCCGTTCTCTAGACACAGTCGTAACTAACGAAACTATGAAGTTAGTAATACATTTCTACCGGTGTGTTTTTCGCTCACACCTTTGGTTTTTGTCACTCGTTAAAACTTGAATGGCTTATCAACCCTAGGAACATTGATCAGGCATCCAACCAGAATTTTTTTGCCATTTTTTGTTTAAAAAAATCATTCCTGGATTTTATGGCAATTCAACTTAGACCTAGGATACAATCCTTTGCTTTTGTGAATCTAGTATATTCAACTACTTGTGGGCTAGCTATAGGTTGCCGAATAGTTTTGCTCTATGGTATTTCATTGCTAGCCCAGTTAGATTACTTGATGCCCGTTTATCCCGAATACTACATTTTACAACACGAGGTCTAATTGGTCGTTTGAAGGAAAACAGCTAGGGCAAATGGCGGTACATAGGTCTATCATGAAGTATTTCCATTAAGTTTGCAATATAAATAGTGTTGCTATTCGCGTGGACAATATGATGTAGGGAAAATGTGCCTAGAAAACCCATTTTTTCGTGTGTATATAGTAGATAGTTTTTTGATAGACATTCGGGTGCCCCGTGCTATGTCAGTTAAAAGTGCATCGCGCAAACTATTGTACGTCGATATAAATACCGTATCTTGTTCAATGAACAAATCTAAGTTAACCATCAATTTCTTTATTCAGACGACAAACTGCCCACTCAAGAAAACGATCATAATGTGCCAAGCAAGCAAGCAAGCAACCAACCAGCCGACTGACCAACCAACCAACCGACCAATCAACCAAACAACCAACCGACCGACCGACCAGCCAGCCAGCCAACCAACCAACCAACCAACCAACCAACCAACCAACCAACCATCTAACCAACCAACCAACCAATCAACCAACCATCTAACCAACCAACCAACCAACCAATCAACCAACCAACCAACCATCTAACCAACCAACCAGCAAACAAACAACCATTTACCAACAAACTGATTTGTGATTTGTGGGCGAAATGATGTACGTGGAATAAACATGAATCCATAAAAGATATATGTATCAGCGTGCTTTTTCCTCATCAAAGGACTTTATTTTTCATATTTGTGTCATCTAGAGTTGTACAATAAAATCATAACAATTAGTTAAGTTACTATAGGCTTATATCTTAGAATAGCTGGTAGGTCACTATGTGTGGTCCAAGTTACAGTGTGCTTATCATTTATACTATATAGTACACATATAAGGGAAAAACGGCTTTCCGAAAGCAACAGATTATTTTCATCACAATGCTAGGTTATTAACGATGATTTGGAATACATAAAAGCTACAGTGCAAATTGGAATAGGTATACTGGGCACATTTTGCGATCCAAGTTTGCTACTATCTCTATCTAAGTTTGATAATTTCACGATCTAGATTCAATGTTACTTCATATGTAACATTTCAAATATGTCTTATGATAATTTTACGATCTAGGTATGATAATTGAAGCTTTAAACATTCGTGTCGAAAATGATTCGTGGGTTGATACTAAGACCACATTGTATCCAAGCAAATAAAGATAAGACAATATTAAAGACACGAATCTAAACTTTCGGTTGCTAATTAGAACCAATGTAGGACAACTTACCCGTTGTCAATCATCTTATCTAATGGACATGAGTCCACCAATGAGCAACAAGCTATTCATGATCATTTAGTTAACACCGACTTTGACCAATAGAAAGGAACAAAACCGTGTCAATCATCCCATGAATATCTCAACATCACCTTGCGTAAGCATTTAACGACTGAACATCATTTCTGCGCCCAGAAGTCTGACAATTTACGAAAGGAGTCATATTCAAAGAAGGGTATAGGCTGTAAAATTTGAATTTGCAAGTAGCATTTAACATGGATAAAGAAGACGACGAGTACTCGTGGTCTAACAAGACGAGGGGAGCACAGCCACAAGGGTTTAAGTCTGCAGGACCAGCTGAGCAAGACCAGACGATTGACGACACGGACCCATCTTCCGAGTCCGACGAAAAACTGGGAACCACCGCACAGGGCAACAAATGATGGAAAAATAACGATTTTCATCGCTTGGTAGATTCCTACAGGTAATACTAACTTTACAAAGTGTTTTTTTTGGGGGGGGGGGTGTACAGTGCGATTTGTTCTAGTCGTACGGTGGTAAAAGAACACAGTTTGTTCTAACTGATGGTTCGAATATGATCATAGAATCTATAATAACATTGTGTAAAATATTTACTATTCTAAGTCTTGCGAGACTGATGAATACCTACATCTGATGATAGAATCTTCAAGATTGGAAAAAATTTAAGAATAGTTTTATATGACGTAGCCGACACAAGTGCACAAAATAATTAATAGCTTTTTTCTAATGTCCATTCAACGATTTTAAACACTTTCAAAACATAAAAATGCTGCTAATTTAAAAAAGTAGTACTTGAGTGACCAGGAAGAAGGAACGCACAGTGTCCAATATTTCTAGTTATAATAACATTCTAAAGTCTTCGACAATGTAGGTGTCCGTTTAAAAGTCATATCATATATATATATATAGTTATATGCGCTTTCATTTTTTTCAGGAAGAAAATGCCCTGTGAGGAAAAATGAGTTGTCTCGATCTTAGCTTGTGGAGGAATAGAAAATCAACTTACCGAAGAAATAGGTAAAATTCCAAAGAACCAACGGAGGAGAATTACTGTCGATTACTACCATGATGATACATGTACAGTCCATCAGCAAACCGGCCAATCAACGAGCTAGAGACGTATTCCTACAACTGCTGCCACCCCACGCCACACGCAAAGCTGGTATACTGACTATTTAATCATCATCTAATTGACTATATAATACAGATACAGAAGCTAGTCTACTTGTTCTGCTGAAAAGCAGCTACACAGGCTATACAAATATCGATATGGAAACAACGCCCATATGGAAATTCATCGTGCAAAAACAAGTGGAAGAAAACTTAATCAAACAACACATCGGAGATATCTGGAAACACCTTCTTAAGACGCAATAAGAACAGATTTTTTTTATGTGCAGATTTTAGTACACTAGTCATAATCTGTCTTTAAATCATAAGAACATTGGTAAAATAGGTGCGGGAGGCCAACGTAAAAAAACGGCCACTACTACCCCACCCGACCAAAACCTCTGCTTGGAGAATAGTAAAATAGCGTTTTATCGATAAATGACTATCGTGTTTGTAGAGTAATTTATTAGCTGCACAGCTAATGTCTTGCTTGTGGGTAAATCTTTGTAGTTCAAGAAATAATAAAACTGAATCGGTAAAAGACAAAAAGTGTGTGCTGTATTCTTTATTGATATATTGTGAATAGAGAGGAAAAACGTTTCAAACTCTATTAGAGAGCGTTATACTACTGCAAGCTTTAAGAAAACAAACATCGCCTAGTATTTAGTTTTCCATACGTCTGAAATATGGTGTACTTCCTATATATAATTAACATAAATCTAATCATACCACGAATGCTAGAGTGTAGCCTAGAAAGGCTACCTTGAAATGATGGTAAAACCATATTACATCCCTACTCAACGTTTCTAAGTGCGCACTAACGTCCAATTTGTTCAAAACGCCATTGCCTTGGTTAAAAACGCGCGAACAGAGCCAAATTTAAAGCTCACTGGAAGTAAAATCAGCTCTTCTACAAAAAATAATCCATAACCTTTAAATTTTCTACGCCTGTTTAACGGCGTGCGCTACGTTAAAAGATTGTGTGCTAGAGTGACCAATTTTCGTTAATTCACTTGAGTCTTTCTCCACTTCCAATCGCAAAACAATTAGACCAGCAAATCTTCTCTATAAAGTGGTAAAAGTAGCAGCTGTGTCTACAAAACGAACACAATAAAAACGAGTCGGAAAATTTTCGTTTGTGAAATTTAGAAAAAGGGAACGAAATACGTGGCGTTGAATTTTTAAAAATCGTCATGAAGGTATCAACACGGCACTTGCTGTTACGAGTTTGTTTTAAACTCCATTATATTACTCCGGGATACATAAATCCGCCACTTTGAAATACAGTGGGTTCGAGAGATCTGTAATGCAGCACACACACACACCCGGTATGCAACGTTTAGATATGGAGGAGTGTTAGGATACTGGGGGACGTTGGATTGGAGATCTGATTGGACGTATCTTTTTAAGGTGACGGCATTGTGTACCCTGGTGGAACACCTATGTTAGCAAATGTTAGATATTTATTCTCTACAATTCCTGAACGCGGAAGTATTTTTCCGGACAGATATAACTTCTTTAGTCCTGATGAGAACAGATTTTGGAATCATACATGAAGTAGGCAACATTGGGTAGGGTAAGGGATGTAAGAGGGCTACATTAAGGGAGCACACCCCAGTTTCTTGCCCCCATTGAAGCCTATAGTTAAGAGGGTTTTTTCATCGACGCCGCGTTGAAAGAAAAAAATTTCTCAGGAAACAACACCTATATAGAAAGGAAACACGTACCCTACGGTCTAACATATCTGATTTACAAGAAAATTCTAGTACTTAGAATCTCACAATAGTAGTTTTCTCGAGGTATGTCGAAAGCCCATAGCAGTGACGTAATCGGCCAGGCGCCATGGGCGAGTCACTGTTTGCGGCCTCGGAGCGATACCCGGAAGCGAAGATCCGTCGACAAAAACGTACCGAAAACAACGTATAGGGGTTGAATTTTATACAAACAGTGATCTGGATGCACTACCCTAATTTTTCACCAAGTAACCTGGAACAGAAAACCAGCTAAAAAACACTTACTCCAAAATTTTTGGGACTATCGTGGACCCCGGTCGCGGAATAACTGGGGTGTGCACCGTTAATATACATTGATATTTCTTTTTTTCGTCAAAACATCTAAAGACACCCTACTTTATCCATCGCCAAAGCAAATATCTGGATACGGTCATTCTACAGTCTGCAACAGGTGGTTACAGAACGCATGTCAACTGACTGTTTTTTGAGGCCGCCTAGCGGACAATTTGTGCGCTGCAGTTCAATCGACGCTGTCACGTATTTCAAGCCTTGCGCACTAAATGGCAGGTATGAGGAAGCCGAAATGGCATTTAACATATCGGGAGGGAACATGAGGTTATTTCTTACTCGTTAGATTTCCTACCGGGGGAGTACTCACGTGACAGTAAACAAATATATGTCGCCACATTCACGTGTGTACATGAAACTGGACAGTTCATTTCAAGCTTAAACTGAGTTATTTGTTATACATTGTCCTTAAGTTCAGTACATAGAGACAAAGAATACACGCAAGATAACCTACGGATACATTCCGACATCCGTATCGTCCTAAAAGAGGATTTTTACCAATGAATCAACAGGATAAACAGATACTTGCACAACACTAGTTTGAAATGTAGGGCCGGGTTAGAGCGGCCCCCTTCTGGAACAGGGTATGCCCATCAACGTCACACAACGTCACAATGGAACAACTGTTGGTCAATAAAGGAGTCATAAAGATTTGATTGTTGCATGTGTTCTGTTTTGAAAATGTGTGTGTGTGTGTGTGTGTGTGAAAATATGCCGTAGCAGGGTTTCGTCTGTCGTAATATACGGCGCAACGCCGTTTTTACTTCCGTAAAACATGTCTAGAGGACGTGGGCGCCCTCCGAAAGAAGTCATGCGCCGCGGCAGAGAGGGGTTTCGCAGGGGACATCCCTACTATTCAAGGCAGCGGTCTGAGACCGATAGCAACCGGACCGAGAAGTACGAGAGGTTGGAGAAAACAATGTTTAGAATGGCGCAAGGTATAACGTGCCCAACACCAGGTAGGCTGAGGCCGAAGGATGACTTGCCAGGCCTCCTGGAAAGGATGGCGGCAGTACACATAGACTCAGAGAACATTCCCGAAGCCAGAGAACTCCACATCCCCTACCTTGTGAACCTTATCCAAATGTTTGTAACAGAACACCCTACACATTGCACAAAGCCTGTTGTAACCATGCCCTACACACTAGAGAAAAAATTTGGAACTGGATTCAAAGAAGTTTTGCGGTGTAAAACCTGCGGGTATTGCACAGAGAGGATGAAGATGTATCTAGAAGCAAGCAGACAGGGAGGTGCCACCAGAGGGCCGAAACCAACTAGAAAAGCCGTACAACTGTCCCTTGCCCTTTCGAAGTTGCCACTAGGAATCACGGGCGCAACAACTCTCCTTAATGCGACAGAAACCCCCGCTCAGAGCAAAAGCAAACTACAAAAAATCACAAACACGCTGTCTGGTGTAGTAGTGGCCGAGATGAAGGACGCTCTGGCCGAAAACAGGGGTAAGCTGCGCAAAGTTCAAGAAATACAGGGAAAGGAAGTGAAGGAAGGCGAGGCCGTTCTAGCTACCGTTGCGTTAGATGGAACATACAACAACCCCACACGAAACACCTACACTCAAAACGCGACACAGGTATCACTACCGGTGCTTGAGACAACAACAGGACAGAACATGTGGGTTGGTTTTGGTTTCGCCAGTAAGTTATGTTCATGTGCGCGATTGGGGGGAGGAAAGGAAAGGCGGGAGCACGATCCCTGTTGTAAGGCGAACTTTCCCATGGCTGACCCAATCGGGAAAGCTGAGGAGGTTTTGTCGAGGCGGGCCGTGGAGGGTATGCAGGAAAAAAACCCGGTCATACCGTCTGAAATCGTTACAGATAATGATTCCTATGCAACGAAAGGTGTTCGCGCCGCTGTTAAGAACATTAGTCCGTCAGTAACTGTAGAAAAACTTGATTGTACCTCACATGTATCAAGGGGTCAAAAGCGGAAAATGTATAGGGTGGCCGACGCGCTTAGCGCTCAAATTGTCGCTGGTGATATCGGGCGTTCAGATAAAGTCACAAAACAAAAACGAACTTGGTTTGCCTCCACTCTCGGCAGAGCATTGTCGAAACGATGCAGCAGAGAGATGGACCTCGCTTTCAAGAGCTATCCCCAAAATGAAGACATGTTTAAATTGGCTGTCCATGAGGCCAAGGAAAACATACTTGATTGTTTTTCCGGCCATCATTCAAAATGCCAAGATGTTTCCTTCTATTGTCGTGCGGGGCCCGATTACAAGCCTACCTACCTGCCGCGGGGTAAGTATATCGTGCCTACGAGTAATGACATCAAAGTACTCCATGAGGTCATAAATTATAAACTTTCGAAACAAATGGTACACAGACAGCGTCGCCTTATGTCCACAAATGCCGTTGAAGCGGCCCATCGGACAACCCAAGTGTCACTACCAAAGAATAATACATTTAGATCGGCAGGGGAGTTGCGGGCAAGTAGCGCCGCGCACTCTGGTGCAGTCGGCGGTCTGGGAGAGTCGTTGTGCCGACTCAACCAAGCCGCCGGCTCAGGTTTTTTACCTGGCGGAACAGCGTGTCGCGCTCTCCTGGGTATTGACAAGAGGGCCCGCTATCACAAGAGAAGGAAACAAACCTTAGAGTACATTAAAGGAAAGAAACTTATTGCAAAACGGACACTAATGCGGAGTCGGCAACACCTAATGTACAATCAAGTATATAAAACAGATGTTGATCATGAAGAAGACAAGAAAGCAAAATAAGAAGGCTCTAGGGGGCCGGGATAACGGTACCCTCTACCCGGTACACACCCCCCCCCCCACACCAGTGAATAAAAACACTCCACTACGAGCCTATATACTTGTCGGTGTGCTTTGTGAGTGAATGCTGAGTGAGTTATGGTGGGTGTTGAAGGGGGGGGGGGGGGGTACCTGTTATTTACTCTATGATGCAGTTCCTAAATGGCGTGTGGCTCTCCGAACACGAACCATCCAGTAGACAGCGGCTTCTCTGGGCGTTGATGGCGGGCGGCTCATAGGAAAGATGGTCCACTCGTATGCATGTTTTCCTGTGGCACCGATGACTAACGTGAATATGCTTGTCCAAAGCCGGCCAGTTCGAATTGAGGAAGTATGACAGTCTGTGTACTTGTAGAGTGTACTTGCCTCCGTTTGGCGGGCGAGCAACGTAACTTCCATACCTGTCTTTATCAACGTAACCGGTCCAAACGCGGCAGTTGTTCACGTCTATACTCTTTACCTTTAAAACTTGTTTGAGGCGAGTCAAGTACGGTTCCGTTGGTCTAGAGTTGTAGAATTGGGTCATGATGCGTCTGTTTTGAAAATGATGGCTGTCCTTTCGTCACCTCCACATGCGCATCTTGCTAGAAACTGGAAATTGGTTGTTTCCGCTAAAATGGATGCCAGCTGTAACATCCCAGATTCACGCTAGCCGCACATCACACGGTGTATGGTTTCAATCCGGATTAGAGTTCCTCATTTATCAAATTTACACTGAACACCATATATCTCGGCCCCTGGTGTTCGCTAGGGGTCTGCTCTAGCCTTTCCAAGTCGATCCGCTCTAACTTTCTATGGATAACTTTATCATGGATGACATCACCGCATAGTGTTATGAGAACTCTCAGAAATTTCAACGTTTCTGATGGCCCAAATTTCTTTTGTAGCCCTACCTCGGAAATTCACATGAATTTCTCCCGTCGGCTTTTATTGGGCAGTGACAAGTAACTGTCGTAGACGACAATGACGTCATTGATATTCGTGTCACGTGATCTGTAGACATGTGGCGAACTTGCAATGGAGGTTATACCGTGCCAAGGGTGGGAGGGGGGCAGGTCAAAAATGAAAAATATTAAAACATGGGAATTTCGATTTTTTTTCGACGGGATTGCATCGAGGCTACACACTTTCCCGGAAAAAAAGCAATTTCCGTGGTTCTAACGTTATTATTTACTTCAGTACAGCTCCGTTTAAGGGAGCACACCCCAGTTTCTTGCCCCCATTGAAGCCTATAGTTAAGAGGGTTTTTTCATCGACGCCGCGTTGAAAGAAAAAAATTTCTCAGGAAACAACACCTATATAGAAAGGAAACACGTACCCTACGGTCTAACATATCTGATTTACAAGAAAATTCTAGTACTTAGAATCTCACAATAGTAGTTTTCTCGAGGTATGTCGAAAGCCCATAGCAGTGACGTAATCGGCCAGGCGCCATGGGCGAGTCACTGTTTGCGGCCTCGGAGCGATACCCGGAAGCGAAGATCCGTCGACAAAAACGTACCGAAAACAACGTATAGGGGTTGAATTTTATACAAACAGTGATCTGGATGCACTACCCTAATTTTTCACCAAGTAACCTGGAACAGAAAACCAGCTAAAAAACACTTACTCCAAAATTTTTGGGACTATCGTGGACCCCGGTCGCGGAATAACTGGGGTGTGCACCGTTAAGCTACGGCCACCTGCGTCGCACGATGTACCTGTGATGAGGTTTTCATCCGCCATGATAGCGCCGTACGTCGTTTGAGAAAAAATTGCCAACTGGGGAACCCGTTTAAATGCTAAGGATGCATTCGTCCTTTGGTAGGAGCGTAACATTTTGGCTCCCGTATTCAATGAGGTGCCTCGGGCACGTTAAAAGGGAAGGACTAGCAACCGCTCCCAATAAAAATATACCCTGCTACTGAAACAGCAAGGAAACTTGCTGCCGTATGTTCCACTAGGCACTCAAGGTTCTGAACGAATTACCATTCAGAGACCAAAACTCCATTGGTAGTTCAAGTGAATTTCATTGATAAAGAAATGTATGTCATAAGTTTTGTGTCTTTCAACTCATACTTTTACGACATTCATAATTCATAAATTTATTGGCCATACTAATCCTATTTTGGTCGTTCATAAGTCTTTGTCCAAGTATATGATACCAAGAAAGGAAAAATCAAGAAACAGCCATGTCTTTAAGTACCAATATTATCAACCTAGAATTGAGGTGTTCAAAAATTGTTTTTCTTCCCTAGAATTATCATATAATGATAGAGTGGACCTCGTTGCTACCCCAAACAAGGTAACAGTATGTAAAGAGCTATTTTTTGCCGCAACCAAAACGTTGGCAAATGTTATGTTCTTTTGTTAGTCTAAAAAATTGATATCCATTGATTTAACCCGATAAAACTATTCACATAGCCAAAGCAACTGTCAGTGATAGTGTCTGCATGTAAGCATTGACAACATTGTATGGCCTAGAACCTTCCTGTAGTTTTACTAGATTAACATAGATAGCCAGTAGTATTTTGCCTTACATTGGACCTGTTACAATTGTTGTGCAATAAATTTTGACTTGACTTGACTTGTAAGCTCGTCTCCCATTTTATCTCAACAAAAGAGGGTATTTCTGTATTGAAAATTCCTGCTGTTTTTCCATACCAAGTCGAACCAGCAACATTTAACTTCTAGACACCCTAAAACCGACATGCACACAGGCATAAGGTCAACTACTATATAACAACAACACATTATACAGGCAAAGTAGTGGGCGACCTCAAGCCAACTGCACACACTCACGCCGTATCTTCAGAAAAGACGCTGTAGCCGCATAGTCTCTGTTTAAGACTTTATTCAAGCCCACATCCAGACTAGTTTCGCCTTGTGTGTGGCTTTTTTGATGGTCAAAGGCTCGAATGAGGAAGTACAGTGTGGCCTGTCTTTTATAGTTTTCTGAAGATACGGCGTGAGTGTGTACGGTTGGCTTGAGGTTGCCTACTACTTTGCTTAACGACAGATTATATGCTTCTAAAGCAATTAAATAGTAATATATTCCTATTCCTGAAAAAATAACATTCCGACAGTTATGCTTGTATCCAAGAACGCTTAAGCAAAAAAAAAATCTTACCTGAAAATGGAAACCATTTATCTCTCAGTGTCGGTTGACTTTAAGTTGTCATAATTCATATCCATACCTCCAATGAAATGATAACTGAAAAGTTGTACCTTGGTGTAGATTTGGGACGTACTCTGGACACATTTCACAATTTTATTCAACTACTGTAACAGGTACATGTTACGACTGTGTCGATATGTTCTAAACCTTATCACCACAGGTGTTAAAATTTCTTGATAATGTGGGGAGGGGGGCGTCGTCGTGGATCGTCTCAAAGTACATCATGTTACGCTGTAAGAAGTCAATACTCAATTATGATAATTTAGACGTGAGGCGTGTGCATTATTGTTTCTTTTGTTTTGGAAACATTTTGCATGTGTTTTATTTTATATTTTCTCTCTAAGCATTTTTTCAGCCAGTGCTCAATGATCTCTTAGTGCTTTATGCTTGGCCGCCCATGACTTGCCTAAAGCAAATATCTCACTGGATTGTGCCAATCGCGAAAGACTTTAGCAAGCAAAATGCATGGCGTAAACCGTTACAAATCGGCGCCAATTGATGCCAATTTGTCGCCTGACATTGTTTTTTTGTTTTATGAAAAAAATTCAGTTGGCCAAATGGCGCAACCAATGCAAATCTCGTTTTGATGAATCTTAGTCATTATTGTACATTAGTTTTAATTGAGTGGCAACAGTGTGATAAGGTTTTCTCGTGCCTGACGTGGACCCGAAACTGAGATTGTGATATTCGCAAAGTTGGCCCCCCTCTCACTGAACCCGCGGCACGCTGGCGGCGTCGCTGCGTCCTAAACTGGACTTGTATTACCGATACCCTTGACTCTATAATGGGAATGTCATTCAAAACGTAAAAGTATGACCAAAAAGACAACAAAACACCTAAAGCTTAAAAAGATTAGTTTTTTTGTCGATGAAATTCGTTGAGTGCTCTGCTAATTCGATCGGCCGCAGCGACGCCATCAGCAATTTGTATTTTGTTGTCTATACGTGATGTTTCTACTGTCATTCAATGCAAGACAATATCCCTCACCTACAGTCTTCGACACAAGAAATCCCATATTGTTTTGCGTTTCTAGAAGTATTCGGAGATTTTCTAAAATCGACTAACCCTCCAGTAACAACACTGATAAATATAGTGTACACAATAATCTTTGTTAATTGATTTAAGTGTGTTCTTTTAATTGGTTTGTCGGCAACTTGAGTAGGTAGCGTGTTGGGTTCTGACACTGGGGTCATGATAGATAAACAACCTTATCGTTCCAATTCATTCTTCCGTTCAGACCCTTGTAGTGCCTAGTGGCACACAGGGCAGCAAGTTTTCTAACTGTTTCAGTAGCAGGGTATATTTTACAGGATGGGATTGCTAGCCCTTCCCCTTTAACGTGCCCGAGGCATTAATTTTACGTCCCTTCAAAAAGACGGGTGCAGCCGCAACCGAAACGTCCTGACCCAGGATTGAACCGGGATTTCCCAGTTAGCAACTAATTGGAACCAGGAACTCAACTGTGAGGCTGCTACCAGTTGAGCGCACATGGGCGGATAGTATATGTTGAAAACTTTGGCTCTATAAATTCAAACTCAGAGTACTGTAAAGAAATCCCCGTTCAACGGTTAGAGTTCTAATTAACTTTCAGATGAAATTTGTCGCTGTTTGTTGGAAACTCAAGCAATATTAGGGCCGGAATATTGGATTTTGAAAGTCATTCTATTTAGTCATTTCTACACATGATAAGTTCAAACAACACTACCACAATGTATAGCAACATCTATTATGCAAAAATATGACGTCGGTTTTTGTAGGCTCGCTAAACCAAGGGGATCATTGTACGGCTCGTTTTTGCGCGGTTTTAAAATGCTCAAAGTGTGAAGTTATTACGCAAATGTGCTAAACAGTTTTACATACCATATTTTTTTAATTTTTTTTCCATTGTTGGGCCCTTATATTGCTTTGGTTGCCTTTAAGAAATTTACTCGGAGGCACTGAGATTGCTATCAAGTGTTATCAGGTGTAAAACACGTTTTCTGCTTGATTGCAAACATGTCAATCACCCGTGGGGATAGATAAGATTACGGACCGATCCAGACTGTTCATTACAATTAGCAGTTCAACCAATGATAGCATGGCAGTTATCGATTCGGCCAATGGGTCTGTGTGTCCGTCAAATATTTGTATTTTTATGATGTTATTTTCCATTTCTACATTTTGACCAAGGTGGACGGGGCTATGAGATCGGTGTATGTCTTCAAAATGTGTTAGAATCGAATAATGCAAAGAAGCTGTCCAGCCTTTTTCAACATTATTAAATGAGTTTTAAGCATAATTTTTTTTCTCATGTGCCTGGAGAGCTTTGAAAGACAACGGGTTGAATGGTCAGTTTATAACGTACATAATCGGTACTTTTGGATAGTAAAAGGTAAAGGTAAATGTAGTCCCATAGGCCGGGTAGGGGCAGTGGGTTATTTACCACCGTGTTTAGGGCACGGTAATGGAAGTGAAGGTGGCACCCACACCTCTCTCCTTCATCGCCTTTTACCTCCCCAACCGAGTCAAGTATATTTACAACTGGTAGAGTGAGAAAACTTGAAGTTCCTTTCCCAAGGACACGGCGTCTAGCCAGGAATCGAACTCGTGACCTCTAGATCCCGTGTCCGCTAGCCTACCTACCCAGCCCTTCAAAGCCAATTTGGGTGTAATCTTGTTTGGATAACAATGTAATAATACAACCTTTCAAACACGATGTGTATTTAAAAACAAATATACTATTAGTTGTTTTGAGGATGACACTAGTACTTTACTTACGAAAACGCAATATTTGATCACAACGATTTTCTGTCGTCACGTATTTTAAACCATCTCTGTGAAAGCATCATGTCATGTTTTTCTGTTCCCAATTTTAGATAAATCTTTAATTTGGATCCATGTTGAAGCATTAATTCTAATGTAGAGCTGCGGAAAAACGAAGAAAAATAACTAAAGGAAAAACAGAACCCCCTTGGAATATAAGATAAACAACATGTGCATAAAATTTCGCTATATGTGGACATACTTGCCGACGTGCAATCTCTGCACTTTACATATGTATCGGCAGATGGCGCACTTCAATGGCTAGCTGCATGTAGCACTGTCCTTGGTGCTGAAAACGATATTCGGCACTGGTCACGTCTTTCCAAAACTTCTGAGGATGGCCAAATCCAACCATTCCTCGTCCAACTTTACTCACACAGACCATGCGCAATCAAGTAAAACCCATTGTTCACCGTTTTTGCGAATCAAAAAAAGTTACGTAGTATATTTAACCATAAAAAGAAGAAATGCCTACTTCTAAAGGCCTGATACTTTGTATTCTTGCATCTTAGTGTCTCGTTCTGGCCGGATTTCACCCTAGGCCTCTTCCCAGCTTCTTCGCTCTCAACTGTGGTATATTTCTTGATTAACCTTCTCCCTGCTGCCTATCTTCGTAACCATTACAACCCTGGTTCCAAAATGCTTGCCTCGGGATCGGAAGGAGGAAGTTAAACCAAGGTGGATATAATTTCTAGCCACCGTCGTTAAAAACCGAACGTTTTGCATTGTTGATACACACATCTCCACCTGACGTCACAAACGAAAAGGTCTACACTACGGAACATGACTGTCAATCACAATTAGCCGTTCAACCAATGATATCATTACAATTAGCGGTTCGACCAATGAGATAGTAGCTGTATGTCCGTCATAGATTTTGCATTCTTATGTTTTTATTTTGCATTTTTTATGATATTGACAGAGGTAAACAGGGCTATAGAATTGGTCTATACGGTCAACAACGTTTAAAAACGAAGGTTTTGCGATCTTAATACACATCCTTGGTGACGTCACAAACGAAAATGTTTATTCTTGCGTCATTCACAAACAACAATCGGCATATGCGCACAGCTTAGAACGCATCGGAAAACCACAACACTCTCCTCGACACCCAACGTCACAATAGTTTTCATTGTTCGGACTGTACCAAATCTCAAACGTCAACCGTCAGTGCAGTATGAACTACTTGCAGTCGTCCCGAACATTAAAAGGCCGCTGTATTTGACATTCTTACGGTATTGGTGAGGTAATTTTGAAAAATAACGACGTTTAAAGATGGTTGGAATGGACGTGGACCCGTTTGAAGAGCCGATGGACTGGTCATACCTCCCCGCCGAAATCGTGGTGCAGGTGCTATCGTATTTAAATGAGCAGGATCGGGCGAGCGCCGCGGTCACGTGTTCCCGCTGGCACGGGCTACACTCCCACCCCTCTCTGTGGAGACACCGTACTTTTGACCTTGGAAACACCGCAGAATTTCACAGGTACTTTTTATTATTCCTTGGTGTTTTTTTGTTGAGTTTCTTCGTCTTTTTGACCGTACAAATATGTAAGGTCAATGACCTGGGTCAGACGGCTGTCACCATGGTTACTGGAGGTGTAACAGTCACCCTGTGGTGTTTGATTACATAATATAGCAAGTGGCAGAGCAGGGGCTGGGTACCATTTAAAGATATAAATGTTTTAGAGTAAGAATAAATAGAGCAGTAGACCATGCGAAGGTAAACATTATGTATTTGCTTGCGGAAGGAAAAGTATACAAGGGTACCATATTATTTTTTCTTTTGGATTTGTGACATATTGTTGTCAATGTGTGATGTTTGTGTCGTTCAAACCGTTGCACCGTTTAGGACCTGTGATATGCTGAGGCAGTATCCACTTGGGTTAGCGTTTTGTCTGAAAACGTTCGAGGCAGAGTACCCGGAAACCGCTAGGGGTGCTCATAGGATGCACCATTGCAAGAGAATACAGGTTCGTGAGAGTCGTTGATGTGAGTGTGTATGTGTAGTGTGTTATAATTAGTCATAATAAGTACAATCGCGTTCTAGAACAATGACGACTAGGCTTTATGAATTATTATGACGGAATTAAGAGCACACAACAAATAAATACAGAACAACAACAGCAACAAAGACTTCCAATACGATCGGTCGCGACCGCGATGCCTTGTGTGTATTCATGTGTGCATGTGCATGTGCAGGTGGTCGTGTATGTGTGGATCTAGCTGTGTTTTTGCGAGTGTGTAAGTATGTGCTCGTGTAAGTGTGTGTGTGCCTGTTTTTTTTTGTGTGTGGTTGTGCAGTTTGCGTTCTTGTATATTATTTGCCAGATGGCACCTACTACCAAGAGGGTGAAACCACCTCCAATCGCATTGTTCGATTAAACGTATTAAATAAGGACAACAACAACAACACGTATTTGGCTGGGTAGATACTAGTATTATATTGGATTTGTGCAGAATTTGTCATATCATCTACGGATCTTGTTTATAAGAAGAGTTTCTTATTGTTTCTCGTAGAAAACCATGACAACGTTCCTGTCACGGCTCAGGGGCAAGGCGCAACTGCGCACGCTCAAACTACGTCATTTCGAGCTGCACCGACGGACATGGCAAAACAGGTGACTGACGGTGATACGCTTTATTTGGAAACCAAATTTGTCAAGGTTTATACCTTGTCTTGACGAATCTTTACGTCAGTGCAAAGTGAACTAATGTTTCTAGACAGTGACAACGTTCAGGCAGAGTACCCGTATTTTTGGCGTTTCTAGACAGTGTTTATGTTAGTTGTTGAAAATGGGGACGGCAATACAAGTTCTCATGACTTTGACTAGAATTATGCCTATTTTTGTTTAAAAAAAAATAAACATGTGTGATGCTACATATAGTTAGCGATCATTTCTTTTACTACTTCAAGAACCACGGAATCTGAGATGATGGAAACGTTTATTTTCCAATAACAACATTAGCCTACGTATTAGTATAATTACTTCACCACAAAGAGAGTATAGTTTTTACTTTCTCTCCCCCTCTCTCTTTGCACTGCAGTTTCTGCATGTTTTTCCCAGAGGGCGCTTACGCTTAACCTGATTTGAATCCTGCAGGAGTGCAGACCTGGTGCGGTCCATCGCGTGGTTCCTGCGCAGTCAGGCCCGACTCCGCTGGGTGGAGCTGCAGGGTATGAACGCCACCCCGGAGCACGGACTGCGCATGTTCAGCAGTCTGGTCAGGCGCAGTGGGGCCAACATCCGGGTTCTCAACATACAAGACTACTTCTGTTCAGGTACATCATCATCAACATCATCATCATAAATTTAGATAAACTTTCGATATAAATAGACGTATTGATCAAGCAATTTTATTTCGTTTCACTAAGATTATATTGATTTTTATTATATGGCTGTCATCATCTTGAAACCCTTAATTTTAAACTGTCGCTAGCGTTCAAATAAAAAAAGATGGTCAAAATAACTTGCCTTCATTATGTCATCTAAGTGGTCAGGCCAGGAAGGTTGAACAAATTACTAAAGAACAGAACATCACGGTATAACAAACAGTATATTACTTTTTTACAAGGAGAGAGTTTACGACAAAGGTACCTTTTAAAGCTGCACTATGTAACATTTTGGCGCAAAAATTGAAAATATTCCTGTGAACAAATCCTAATACAAATGAGATGGATAACCACTTTTCAGCATATTTTCATCTTTAATTCGTCTATTTCTGGCATGTATGGTGTTTTTAACTGTACAAAAACAAGCTGCAAAAGTCTGTGACACCACCTCAACATAGAGTCTAATGTTTGTAAACAACAACTTCCCGCACACTGACAGAACCCCTGGGTAGGATAATTACTTAGCGACACTTCAGTGGATCTACATAACAGCTGATGTTATGAAGATTATCTTCTTCAAAAACACTCATATCTTTTCGAATGAGGATAAAATATGTTAGCCAAGTTTGTAGGGAACTGATAAAGCGGATTTTCCCCGTTCGAAACTGCTAGAACTCTGATAAGGACGTTTGGCAGAAACTGTGGTGAACTGTAATCAAGCACCCCACTGGGCAGTTAGGGTGATAAGCCTGTGTGGCACACTGCCCCAACTGCCAACTGGCTTTGAAAGCTCAGTTTTTAAACTGGTTCTAATGGTGCAATGATATCGATGTTGAAATACTCCTTCCTTAATACTGGTATGTCATTCTACAATGTTTATTCAACATACTATGTAAAGAAATGGTAGAAAATTTGACTTTCTGTATTGACCAAATCTTACGTTATTATCCGTCTCCAACATTTTGTTCGTGACTTACGGCTAATTTTGCAGCTTCTTTGTATCATTCCCAGTATAACAGCAAACGTTTTTTTTTTTTTTGAAACGGACGAAAATTGATGCGCTTGCTAATGTCATACATGTAATCAATGCAGTGTGTCCCTGTTCTGTATACAAATATCCACCATACATACATTGTATATGGATAAGAGTAGGGGTTTGTCCCGCGTGAGTGGATCAACCCTACATGCGCCCTGTTCTAAACAGCTTGTACTAAGAACATTGTACAATACTGTTCTTAGTTGTTTACAGCTTATGCGAAATTTCCATACAAACAAATGCAGACATGTAGCGGTCAGCATAATATTAAGTACAATGCCGTTCTAGAACAATGACCTCTTGTGATTTTATGTTGACGGAACAAAGAGCACACAGCAACGTATGTATAAACAAACATTTTGTAACACGTAACACCCACCCACCAATTCTGTAGCTCAAGCCATCTACGCACTACCCGAGTTTCACCAGCTTTTCAAGCGGTTGCGCCACCTGTCGGTTCTGTACCTGAACTACAACTGTGTGTCCGACGAGCTGCTGACGACTCTGGCTGAGACGTGCGGAGGAAGTCTCACGGATCTGAACATCAAGTATGTAGTAGTTAGCTCATAGCCTGAGGCGTCGCCAAAAAACAAATAAGGGCGAAACGTACGTAGACGTATGTCAAGTCAAGTCTAGTCAAGTCAAAGCCTTTATTTAAGTCATCGAGAATGTATTAAGATTTATCTTGACTTGGCACGCGTCTACAGTTTGCTCGTGTGTTTTTGCCAGCGAATCAGGGGCGGAGCATATCTTTACATGAAGACCAATACTTTTTAGTTAGATAATTTTATTGAGAATGTTATGGTACATACCTTCGTTGCACTGACACAGTTACGTTATTATTGTGCCAAAGCACCGTGTTCCTGTAAATAAATAAAAAATTTAAAAAAAAACACACACACAAAGAAACAGACAACACAACAAGCAAATAATGAGATAGATAAACATACGGAAACGACTATCAAGGAATTTACTGATAAAAGTGTAATCGTCACCATTGCATTGTGATATGTGAGAATGATATAAAGAAGAGAACCTTTAATTATCTTTTATCAAAATGCTCAATACATGGAGACATCTTTATTCTAGTCATCAGGTTCACAGACATTCTACACGTAATACACGTAGGGGAATTTTCACTATTTACATGTACTTTACAAACGCATGGTGGTATTAGGGGCTGAACCCACTATTGTAGTATCATTTATGCTTTTATCGCTGTGTGGCCCAAAAGCAAGGGGAACGTAGATAGTCGCCGTCTTAAACACCATATGGTGTCAGGAGGGCTTAAACTATAACTAAATCTAATTCATGATACCTGTAGTTTTACTTTACGTTGAATGGTCGTTCTCTGTGCCGTTCATCAACAGGGTGTTCCACATGGATCCGCACTTCCAGCGTATCTGGAGTATGTCGTGGTACTCCCTGCGCTGCGCATGCGCAAATCTGAAGGTCACGTTCACCTTCGAGCGCGTGCTGCTCCACCAAGACGTGAAACAGTGCCTCCTTCCCGACATGCCGCTCACAAACCTGGAGGTAAGACTGTAAACAGATATCTTAGAAGGATGGTATGTAAAATAGGCTCCGCCCCTGAGGCGTCAACAAAAAAGATCTAGATATTCGTTGTAGTCCTATCTTTAGGATCCGCCCCAGAGGCGTGGACAAAAAAGTGATAAGCATATCATTTGGAGTCCGATCTTTTAGAATCCATTCCTGATGAGTTGACAAAAAGATCCATAGATATTGATTGTAGTCTGACCTTGTAGATGCTACAGCCAAAGAATAGCTAGCATATTTTGCGACGCCTCAGGCGTGGGGCGAGGTCGGACAGTAAGTTATTTAGGTAACAAAACGTTAAAACAACAGCACATTCGTTATCTATCTCCCAACACAGCTGACGTGCACCAACGATTACGTGGTGCACAGAGACTGGGTGTTGTCGCCGACGGTTCGCTATGTGGAGCAGTACTTCAGACAGACGTTACAGGAGCTCAGCATCGATCTGCTGAACGCGGACGATGACCTGTGTGAACCCCTACTCCAGGTAACGTCCCTACTTTGTATACTAAAGCGGGTATCTCACTGGACCCCGCGCCTGCTTGCGAACGATATTCTCTTACAGGCGCAAACAGCCGCGAATTGACGCCATTTTGTCGCCAATCGGCGCCAATTTGTCGCCTGAATTGGCGATTTTTTAAAAATTTCTAAGTAATAGCAACTGGCAAACGGGCGCGAATTGGCACCAAAGGCGAAATTTATTCTGTAAAAAGTAATATGTCAATTTATTAAGAGCAAATGTCTATAAGGATTAAACAATGGTGGCAGGGGTCAAAAAATAGATTTGGCTCATATTTTGCACAGTGATAGTACTTGGCCCACAACCCCTCAAAATAGCTTTCTTTCTTCTCAAAACCAATTGTTGCCATAGCAACAGGCCAATCAAGTTTTGGGGCCATTTTTCCTCATTTGGGCATGTCGAAAACATGAAAATTGGCTTTATGTCAAAGGTAGCCTTATCTATTGTCTATCAAATGAGTGCTTGTAGACGTTGGGGTCTTGTTCCGTTTTCGTGAACTTGTCCCTAAAAGTAGGCCATTTTTTGAACATGTGCAGAAATCGGCATTTTGGGCTGTGTTTGATGCTTTGACAATCTCAAAGTGGGGTATTGTTTGAATTCAAATTTTTATCAGTAGTAACCCGATGTTAAATCTACCAATTGAGTGCTTGTAGAGGTTGGGGTCTTGTTTCATTGCCGTGAACTTGTCCCTAAAAGTAAGCCATATTTTGGACATTTGCAGAAATTGACATTTTTGGCAATGTTGATGTTTTGAAAATGTCAAAGTGGGGTCTTGTTTGAACTCAATTTTTTATCAGAAGTAACCCGATGTTAAATCTAATAATTGAGTGCTTGTACAGGTTGGGGTCTTGTTTCATTGCCGTGAACTTGTCCCTAAAAGTAAGCCATATTTTGGACATTTGCAGAAATTGACATTTTTGGCAATGTTGATGTTTTGAAAATGTCAAAGTGGGGTCTTGTTTGAACTCAATTTTTTATCAGAAGTAACCCGATGTTAAATCTAATAATTGAGTGCTTGTAGAGGTTGGGGTCTTGTTTCATTGCCGTGAACTTGTCCCTAAAAGTAGGCCATATTTTGGACATTTGCAGAAATTGACATTTTTGGCTATGTTGATGTTTTGAAAATGTCAAAGTGGGGTCTTGTTTTAACTCAATTTTTTAACAGAAGTAACCCGATGTTAAATCTAATAATTGAGTGCTTGTACAGGTTGGGGTCTTGTTTCATTGCCGTGAACTTGTCCCTAAAAGTAAGCCATATTTTGGACATTTGCAGAAATTGACATTTTGGCAATGTTGATGTTTTGAAAATGTCAAAGTGGGGTCTTGTTTGAACTCAATTTTTTATCAGAAGTAACCCGATGTTAAATCTAATAATTGAGTGCTTGTAGAGGTTGGGGTCTTGTTTCATTGCCGTGAACTTGTCCCTAAAAGTAGGCCATATTTTGGACATTTGCAGAAATTGACATTTTTGGCTATGTTGATGTTTTGAAAATGTCAAAGTGGGGTCTTGTTTTAACTCAAGTTTTTATCAGTAGTAACCCCATGTTAAATCTACTAATTGAGTGCTTGTAGAGGTTGGGGTCTTGTTTCATTGCCGTGAACTTGTCCCTTAAAGTAGGCCATATTTTGGACATGTGCAGAAATTGACATTTTTGGCTATGTTGATGTTTTGAAAATGTCAAAGTGAGGTGTTGTTTGAACTCAAATTTTATCAGTAGTAACCCCACGTTAAATCTACCAATTGAGTGCTTGTAGAGGTTGGGGTCTTGTTTCATTGTAGTGAACTCGTCCCTTAAAGTAGGCCATATTAGGCTGTGTTTGATGCTTTGAAAATGTCAAAAAGGGATGTTGTTTGAATTCAATCTTTTACTAAATGGTACTTCATGTATAGTGTGAGGGGAGATCCACAGTACTCTGGAAGCTGGGCGAAATGCTAATGATCCGCACCGAGATAGCAATATAGGGTTATTCCTTTTTAGCACTAGGGGATCCACTAGTGGATCCAAATCTACAGGGCCAATTTTTCCAACAAAGAGCTATCTACCACTGAAATATCATGACCATAGCATGTTCAAATAAGAGATCTCTAAAGTGAAAGTTCCCCTGCAGTACCATAGAAAGTCACTAGCTATAGGGGGCCGAAAAGCCAATCATTTCAAAGTCTCACAAAGACCTACCCACCTACCAAACATGACGACAATCTATCTAGGCATTCTTGAGTTATCGTCCCGTTGACTTTCACATTCCTGTACAATTCTTAGAATTCTTGCAAACTGCACACAATATATCTACCATTAAGATAGCCCCTGAGGCGTCGCCAAAATGCCTCTAGTGAGCAGGGGAAAACACTATCCAAAGTGTAATACCGGTAATCACAAGAATCATCGGAAGACAATATAGCTTTATCGTCACAAAGAATTTGAATTTAAAAAATCTACTTTCAAAAGCTTCAATTCTTAACGTAGTGCTAAATGTTATTTCTGAACATGGTCCAAATTATGGCCTACTTTAGGGGACAAATACACAGCAACACCATCCAAACTTCTATAATCATGCATTTGATAGATAACACATGAGGCACTTCGGTGCTGTTAAAAAATTGAATTCAAATAACATCCTACTTTGACATCG